>NC_050461.1:34208675-34348675 GCF_903995425.1 Onychomys torridus | reverse complement strand
TTTGGCTTAGGATCAACATACATGACATGAAGTGATTGCAAACTGTCTACTTGTGGGAAACTCAGCATACTAGTGATGTCAATGTAAATTTATAGTTGAAAAAATATTTTGTGAGTTTTTCCCCTGTAAGAGTAATTAGGGGCTATTCATTAGCAGCAGGAGTATGAAGTACTTTTGAATGGAGCATTGTCACTGAAGTAATTAACCAGCAAATCCATGCTTGGTAGGAAAATCAGTAAAGTCCAAATGAGAGCTCTCGACTGGGAATAGAGGTGGTGAGGTCCTTGGTGTAATGAAGATGGCCAGTTAAGGAATGAAAGAGTTAGAGGAGCTAGAGTTCCTGGGGATAGGAACCACAGAGCCAGTCATGCAGACACACCAACTACAAGCTGGATGACTGTGTATTTTCACCATGACCTCTGGTTCTTAGCAGGGCTGCACATATGAACGATCTAATATTTATTTTTAATTTGTGTTTATGTGTGGATGCCTACATGCATGTATATGCACCACATGTGCATGATTGGTACCCAAGGAGGCCAGGAAAGGGTGTTAGATTACTTAGAAATGGAATTAAGGGCAATTATAAATTGCCATGTGGGTGTTGGGAACCGAACTCAGGTCCTCTGCAAGAGCATCAAGTGCTCATAACCGCTGAGTGTCTCTCTATTTATTTTTAAAGGTATTAAAACATTATTTTAATTATTTATGTATATATATATATGTATATATATGTATGTATGTGTGTGCAAGAGTGTGTACTGTGGTACATGTGTGGCAGTCAGAGGACAACTGTCAGGAGTTGTTTCTCTCCTTCTACCATATGTGTCCTGGAGATTGAACTCAAGTTACCGGGTGTTTGGTTGGTGGGAAGTGTCTTTACTCACTGAGTCATCTCCCTTGCCTTCATTCATTTTCTTGGTGTGTGTTTGTGTGTGTGTGTGTGTATGTTTGAACCTGGGGCCTTTGAATTGTAAGCACACTTCATACCACTGAGTGTAGAATACTTTCAATAGAAGTGCTTAGGTCTCCCATCTGATATTCTATAAACAGATATCTAGGATCTGTTTCTTCTAGAGTGTGCTATCTAATATGGTAGCTGCTGGCCACATGTTCCTGTCCTGCCTTTTCCTTTTAAATTTTGACACAGGGTTTTTGTATATGCTAAAACACAAGCCAGGATGGCTTTGAATTTTTAGTCCTGTCCTGGCAACCCCAGGTATTGGGATTACAGGCGTGTTCCATGGTACCCAGCCACACGCCACATTTAAGTACTTTAAGTGTTTGAGTTAAGTTCTCCTATAGGTAAAAGTAACAAATTTTGAAGACCTAGTGAAAAAAGGTAAAATGATTTCATTAGTAATTTAAAAATATCCATTATATTAGTATATGTACTTGTAATATATTTCTTCTGGAGAGCATCTGAGATGATACTTGTCTATCCATGGGGACAGTTACTTCCCTGAAGGATGCAAGTAAAATTAGAGGCCATCTGGGCCTGCCCTCAAAGAGTTCACAACTGAATGGAGGAGAGGAAGCTGCCAGTGAAACAAAGGCTCCTGTACCTGAAGGTCTCAAGTTGAAGGCGACCGGGGTAGAGATTGAATTCAAGGCTAGTTTGGGCAATTCAGTGAGAGTACTGTCTGAAATGACATGTACAAAAAATCCTCCTAACTTTTTCACCTGGACCGCATTCTGCATGCCAGTGGTTCTGAAATCCAGGTTTTCTTCTGAGTTCTAAAATTGTGAATTTATGGGATTATTGATTATACTACTTATAAAATATTCTTACAAGGGTGCTAATAGGAGAGTGCTGTAGTTTACACTAATAAGGACGAAATATTTGTTACAGTAGGACATTCAGTTTAAATGCTTTGTAAAGAGCCAATTTCCAGCATATGCAAACTGCCATATAAATAACTCTGAATTGTCTAGGATCTGATTTATTGTTCTTTTAATTTTTCCCTTAAAGGGAATAACAAGTATTTTCTCTATTGCCTGGCTATCTATGATTTTTTTTTTTTTTGAAATTGCCAGATGTTTCTCTTATCTCTATCCTTCTCTCTCTCCTTTTTTTTTCCATCTCCCTAAATTGCCCAGGCTAGCCATATACTTTGGGGCTCAAACAGTCCTACTTCCTAAGCCTGCTGAGTAGCTGGGGCTATATATAAACCCTCACACAGTAGCTGAAATTACCAGCTTTTGCTTCAAAAGATGGAATTCTTTTGTAGGTAAAGAGAGATAACTTTTCTGCATAAAGTTTTAGCCAGGGTTCTCTAGAGAAATAGAACTTACAGAATGAATCTCTTTCTATAGAAAGGAGCTTTATTAGAAGGACTTACAAGCTGTGGTCCAGCTAACCCGACAATGGCTGGCAATGAACAGAAAGTCTAAGAATCCAGATGTTGTCAGTCCACAAGGCTGGATGTCTCCGCTGGTCTTCAGTAGACTGGAATCCTGAAGAAGGCTCTAATGCCAGGGAAGGATGGACTTGCTAGCAAGGCAAGGGCAGGCAGGCAAAGAGCAAAAGTGTCCATCTTCCAAGTCCTTATATAGGCTTCCAGCAGAGGGTATGGCCCAGATTAAAGGCATATGTCTTCCCACGTTAAGATCTGGAGTAGAAGTGTATCTTCCTACTTCAAATTAAGCAAAAAAAATTCCTCATAGGTGTGCCCTCCACCTTTAGATTTAGTTAGTTCAGATGCAGTCAAGTTGACAACCAAGAATAGCCGCCTCATTCTCCAAGATATTGAGATATCTGAGCTGGGGTGTCTATTGTAGCCCAGGCTGGCCTCAAACTTGAGATCATCTATCTCTGTCTCCCAAGTGCTGGGATGGAGGTGGACAACCCTGCACACACACCACAGATATATATCCAGTCTGTGTGAGAATATATTTGCATATTTGTGCATGTGGAGGCCACAGCTCATTCCTTAGGACTTTGACTATTTTTGTTTGTTTGTTTGTTTAATTTGATATATATTTTGCCTGTGTGTGTCTCTGCACCACTTGTGTGCTAGAGGGGAGGGCTTCAGGTCCCCTAGAACTGAGGTCACAGATGGGTGTGAGCCACCATGTAGATTCTGGGAATCAAACCTAGGTCTTCTGGAAAAGCTTTTAACTTCTGAGCCATCTCTAGCTGTCTCTTCCCTTTTTTGAGACAGGTTTCTTACTGGCCTGAGATTCCTTGATTCAGCTAGGCTGGCTCTCTAGGAGACCTCAGGGATCCGCCCATCTCTGCCTCTCCAGCTTTGGGATTCGAGGAGTGCGTTACCATGACCAGTGTTTTTTTTACAAGAGTTCTGGATATCAAATTTAGCATGGATCTCATGTATCCATGCTAAACTTTATTGATTGCACTTTAGTGTTTTTTTTCAAAATAATGTTAATAAAGTTTAATTCTTCAAGGAATACACTTCAAGTATGTGCTATTATGTTTTCTTTGTATACATAAATGTTACTACATCTGTTATATCATATATATATATGTATATATATATATGTGTATACACACACACACACATATATATATAAAAATATAAATAAATAATATATATATATATATATATATATATATATATATATATATATATATAAACATATTTAGCTGGAGTGTATTTTAAACAAAGCTTTATTTATAGGATTTGCTGATTTGGCCAAATAAAGACTATGGGTCAGCTCGGAGTATCATTCGTATTATTGGGAGACTACTTCCTTTAGAACCTTGTCCAAGACCTAATTTTGAGGTAAGTTAGTCACCATGTGTTGTTTAAGTTCTGGGTACTCCCAGAAAAATAGGATAGAAGGAAAAGAAACGTGCTTGCAAGCCAAGGACCTTTACTGACGGCTCTAAATAAATCAATCTCAATGTGTTTTGTTTCTTTAATTACATCCAAAGACAGGTACAAAGAATACCTGGAGCTTGTTTTTACCCTAATGTTTTTTATATTTTTGCTGTGTGATAGATGAGATTATTTATGGGGAGAAAATGTTGTATGCCTAGGTTGTAGAGTAACATTTCTCCAGCATTTTTCCCTTTTACGTTTTGGACTATTAATTCATTTACTGTGCTGAAGCATGAGGCGTGTGTTTTCCCTGATTCCCAATGGAGCTCTGACTTTGTTTCCACTTTCATTCTAGTTGATCCCTCACTTGAACTCTGAGGAGTCTGATGATCATGAACCTACGGTTCCATCTTTTGCTGATGTTTTGTGTGTGGAAAATGATGAAGAGGCCGGTCATCTCAGATTTCGGTAATTTTATATGCTTGTCTTGGGACGTGGGTGTAGCCTAAAACTTGAATTCTTGTGTGTACTGAAGTTTGTTCCTGCTGACTGGACAACTTTGTCTTGTTTTTGTGACATGGTATGTCCTGATATTTTTCTAATAGAGGAATGGCATCTCATTTTTTAGCTGTTTCTTAGTATATATTTAAATGTTTTGCATTAAATTTTTTGAAAATTATTTTTCCCTTTCATATACAAATACATTTTATTTTTAACAAATCACCCCTCACCCTTCCACTTCAACTCTTTCTATAGCCTCTCCACTCTCTTCCCAATTTCATGTTGTCATGTGTGTGTGTGTGTGTGTGTGTGTGTGTGTGTGTGTGTGTGTGTGTGTTTGTGGGTATAAAAACTTCTGAGTCCAATTAATGGTGTTCTCGTGTACATGGGTCGAGATCTGTCTTTTAGGACTTGAAGTACATTGCTCCAAGATCTTTTGGCTTTTAAAATATCCATTGAGAAATCAGCTGGTATTTGATGTAATAGGTTTGCCTTTATATGAATTGTAACTTCTTTCTTGAAGGTTGCACATCCTTTCTCTGTATATTCAATGTTTTAGCTATAATGTGGCATGGGGAATTTCTTTTTGATCCAATGGGTGTTCTGCTTGCCTCTTGGCTCTGAGTGGGCATCTCCTTACTTGGTAATAGGAAATTTTCTTCTATGATTTTATTGAATGATATATGCCTTTGGCTTGGAATTCTCCTATTCTCATGATTCACAGATTTTCTCTTTTCAATTTCTCCCAAAGTTTCTGTGTATTCCTTTATTTAATTTACCATTTTATTTGATTTCATGATCCATTTCCTCTATATTTTTTTCTGATTCTAACACACTCTGTTTTCTCTCACTTCCATATTGTCGGCAAGGCTTTCCATTTTTGAATGGGTGGTTGAATTTTTCATTTCCATCTTCATTTGTATTTTCTTCAACATTTCAATCTCCGTTGAATTCATTTTTCATGTCCTAGATTGTTTCATTATTTCATTTGCTTGTGTTTTCTTGGACCTCAGCCAGGAATTTATTTTTGTCATCTCTAACTTTATTCAGGTGTTTATTTTCTGTTTAAGCTCTTTGAAGTCTTTATAATGACTCTTTTAAAATTCTTTGTCTTGAGATTCATTTGAATTCTTTTTGATGAGGAATATTACTGTAGGACTGGTGATATTTGGGGGCCATATTGTCTTGATTTTTCATATTGCTTATACTTTTGCAGTGGGACCTTGGCTATCTCGAGTTAGGTTGTGGAATTGATTGGAGTCTTGTGGTCTACCTATGTTCAGTGGGTGTTTGTTTTTGGACTGGTTTCAGACCAGGTAGGAAATCCTGGAACTGCTGATCAAGCCTGGCTGTGTGAATAATTGGGTGAGGTCTCCGGGACAGGTGGAAAGAGACTGAGTTGTCAGCAGAGCCCTTGAATGCTTTGTTCATATTTAAACCTAATTCCAGGTCCGTGGGTTAACAGCCGGGTCCAGGGCCATGTTAATATGTTTTCTCTTCTTATATATAAGGCATTTAAAAATAAATGTTAGGTTTATGCATTTAACCCTCTATCATGATTTCCATATGGGCTCTGTATCCATGGGTTCTCATATAGTTTCTACACAATGAAATCAAATATGGTAGATGGAAAATATTTAGGGAGAAAATTTCCCAAAAGCAAAAACTTGAATTTGTTGTATTTTAGATACTATGCTGTATTTACAAAAACAAAGTGACATAAAGGTCTTGTATTGGGTATCTTAAGTATTTTAGAGATAAAATAAGCAAAGGATGTGCATGGGTGCACTTTTATATAGGGAACTTGAGCATCTTTGGCTTTTGTGTCTGCAGGGTTCTTGAAACAAATCACTCCATGAATACTGAAGTGGGCTGTGTTTCAAATTTTGGATGTATTTATACCCCTAGCAAGTACTGACTTATATGTTAGACTATTCAGATAGAGGTGTTTAACACCATGCATGTCAATTAGTCAAAGATTCTAGCTAAATTTATTATGTGTCAAACTGGTTTATTAATTTTCAGAAATTTAGAAGATATAAGCTGACCCTAAGGCCTTCAGAACTTAGTATGTAGAATTTCTGAATAAACTCACACTATTTAAAGTCAACCAGTAAAGCAATTGTAGGGTGACTGTTTTGTTTTCGCCTTGAGGAAAGGTTCATTTTCTCACTTCCCAGCTGCTTGTTGGCCTTGTGTTCTATATATGAATCCAAAAGTAAATTATAATGTGAGCTGCTTTTTCTTGTGAGTCGGGATCATCTCAGGGCAGAGAGGAGGTACTCTGATTTTGTTTAGCTTGTTGTTTATATTTGTGTGCTAGAGATTAAATTCAGGCCCTTGCACATGCTAGGCAAGCATGCTGTACTAAGCTACATCCCTGGCCCCTGTTTTCTTTTTCCTGAAGAATTTATTTATTTGTCATGTGTGTGGTGGGGAAGGGAGTATGTGCCTGTGAATGCTGGTGCTCTGGATTCCTGGACCTGGAGTTACAGGGGCTGAACTATCTGACGTAGATTCTGGGAGCCAGATCAGCCTGGACTTCATGAGAACCTGTCTCAAAAGAAGAAAACCAAAAAGCTAACTAACTTTACAAGAACAGTGTGTGCACTCTTAACCATTGAGCCATCTCCTCTTCAACCCTGTCTCTCTCCCTCCACTCCCCTATTTCTCCCCCTTTCTCTCTCCCTCTCCTTCTCTCTCCCTCTCTCCCTCTCTCCAGGGTTTCTCTGTGGAGACCAGGCTGGCCTTGAACTCAGCCTGCCTCTGCCTCCCGAGTACTGGGACTAAAGGCGTGGGTAGCTGAGTTTTTCCTTTTCCGTTGAACAGTTTCCTCCTCTTGTTTCTTCTTTCCTTTCACCCACAGACATAGTCTATGGAAAAAGGAGAAGGAAGGGGAAATTGCTCTTTTCCATTCATCAAAAATAACTTGGGATCCATCATCACCTTCTCTAAGACAGAACAAACCAGCGAAAAACGATCTGCCAGTAAGTGAGGCCGCAATTAAGAAAATAGCTGCCCTTGAAGATGAGCTCACTTTGCTTCGGTCCCAGATTGCTGCAATAGTGGTCATGCAGGAGCTGAGAGAGAGTAAAGAGGCGGGTGAGTAGGACGAGAGTTTTGTTCCTATGAGAGTGACACTGAGCTGATACTTAGTGAGCACCATTCTGATGTGAACAACGGTAAATCCATCATAGAAGGCTGATGGCCATGTGGAATTCTGTCTGATAGTCACTCAGAATAAACCAAGGGCTACAGAGAAGAGCTACCTGGACTAGTGAAGATCTTTATTAGGAAGTCATGACTTCTAAGTAAGCTTTTCTAATTCTGCAGCAAAGACTTGGAAGCCAGGCCTGGTGGCTCATGCCTGTAATTCTAGAATTCAAGAGGCTGAGGCAGAGGGGTTGCCTTGAGTTCTATGCCAGTCTCAGCCAGAGAGGAAGACCACATCTCAGAAACCAAAAATAAGGCTTAGGGGTAGTTAATAGAGTGTTGTCTCATGTTCACGAGGCATTGGGTTAAACCCATAGGGCCGCATAAAACAGGACATGATTGTGTGCTCTTATAATTCTAGAACTTGGGAGGTAGAGGCAGGAGGATTAATCTGTTGAAGATTATCTGTAGCTACCCAGAGTTTGGGTTAGACTGGGCTTCTTGAAAACCTCTCAGAAACACCACAACAGAACAAAATAAAAAACTAATACCAATTACCCCGAACTAATAATTTTTATTTTTCTAAATATTTTTAATGACTTACTTATTTTTATTTTATGTCCATTTTTTTTTTTGCCTCTATGTATGAGGGTATCATATCCCCTGGAATTTGAGTCTGCCATGTGGGTTCTGGAAATTGAATTGGGGTCCTCTGAAAGAGCAGTCAGTGCTCTTAACCACTGAGCTATTTGTCCAGCCCATAAATAGTTTTTAAAAAGGAAAGAAAAAAATGGAAATTAAAGAGGAAGAAAAGATATATTGGCTTGAAAGGGCAGAATAGGTTTGAGACCATGAATATTTATAGTCTAGTTTTTTTTTGTTGTTGTTGTTGTTTTGTTTTGTTTTTTACCTTCGAGACAGGGTTTCTCTGTGTAGCTTTGCAGACCAGGCTGGCCTTGAACTCACAGAGATCCACCTGCCTCTGCCTCCCGAGTGCTGGGATTAAAGGTGTGCGCCATTAACTTTTTTTATATTTATTTTAAAATTTATTTTATTTATTTTATTATGTATACAGTGTTCTGCCTACATGCATGCTTGCAGGCCAGAAGAGGGCACCAGATCTCCTTACAGATGGTTGTGAGCCACCATGTGGGTGCTGGGAATTGAACTCAGGTCCTCTGGAAGAACAACCAGTGCTCTTAACTGCTGAGCCATCTCTCCAGCCCTAGATTTATTTTATGTGCATGAATATTTGCCTGTAATGTATGCCTGTGCACCATGCATGTGCCTGCTGCCCACAGACGTGGGCAGAGGGCATTGGAGCCCAGAACTGGAGTTTTAGGTGGCTGTGAGCCGCCGTGTGTGTGAACCACACTCTGGTCCTGCAGCAACAAGTGCTCGCCATAGTTGAGCCGTTTCTCCGGCACCTGGTCTCCAGGTGATGTAAAAAACGTTTTCTTTTATGTGTATAGGTGTTTTCCTGCATGTATGTGCACCACCTGCATACCTGGTGCCTGCAGAGACTAGAATAAAACATCAGACCCTCTGCAACTGGTGTTAGATGAGCTGCCATGTGGGTGCTGGGAACTGAACCCGGGGCCTCTGGAAGAGCAGCCAGTGCTCTTAAGTGCTGAGCCATCTTTTGAGCTTGCCTTTAGTTTTTGATGATACTCTCACCAAGTTCAGGTGAATTATATTTTCCAGATGTCTTTTTTTAAGCCTTTGGAGATGTATCTTAAGAGCACATTCTAGTGTTCCAGAGAATCTGAGTTTGGTTCTCAGTACCCATATTGGGTGACTCATAACCATTTACAGCCCCAGCTGGAGAGGACTCTGACATCCTCTTCTGTCCTCCATGGTCACCTGGGCTCACATGCACAAACCCCTCATACATAATTCACAATAAAAAGAAAATCTTTTTTTAAAAACCGGGAGACTTCAGCTATATAGGTTCTGATTTCTTTTCACAACATATTTGGTTGTAAGAGGGTATATGTAAGTATGATTACTAAAAATTTACATATATATTTATGTGTACATAATATACAAATAACTTATACCGCATACTAATAGATATAGCATATATTTACAATATAGCATATATATTTAGTTAAATTATATAATACTTTATATAGGTGTATAAACAATTATACATGACTATACCCTTTGTTTTTAAGCAAGGATGTTTACTCACAGCTCTTTAGGAGTAGATTTATGAGAAAGTTAAATACTCATCATAGGATATCACCTGTAGAGTCATATACCTGTTTCTCAAATGTCATTTTAGAGCGGATATATCAATTTGAGTTATTATAAGTTGTTAATGTTTTGCTTTTAAAACTGGAGAGTGAAGTTGAGGTTTCCTATGGATTCCTAGGAATCACTTTTTTCCTCTTGCACTGCATCCTTCAGGGTGTGCCCTGAGATGTCCTGACTGGATTAGAAACGAACTGGCACTTCAGATGTCCACTTCTAGGACTTACTCAGCAGATGGGGTTGGCTGGCTTTTTTGTCAGTAGTTTAGTTGTATCCCAGAGGCCATTAGTGGCTTGTCTCGCACTGATTTTGTATATTATGCTGGAGTGAATTGCGCATGGTTTTGGGTTTTCAGCAGACTACTTTGTTTTAGGCTTCTGTGACCTGAGCGATGAATCCAGCAGGGAACAAGTGCTGTGGTCGTCGTCATCAGCGGCTGCTGGGCTGAGTGCGGAGCCAGGTCACCCTCCTAGTTCAGTACTTTCTTCTCCTCCTCCTCCACCACCTCTGCCTCAGTTTTCTTTCCAGCCGTGTTTTCCTCCTATGCCACCTGGACCTACTGACAGAGATAATCCGGCAACTGCAGTGAAAAAGCAACACTCGGGTGTTGACAAGACCAATGGCAGCCATCAGTCAGAAAGCCAGAGAGTTAGCGACCTTCCAAACATGCTGGATGTTCTCAAGGACCTGAATAAGGTCAGACTTCGACCCATTGAAAGGTATGTCGTCAGAATTTGGGGAAAGAACTGAAATTTTATCAGTTGTTTTCAGAGAAGTTGAGAGTTGGTGTGCATATCTTATTCTTAGCCCGTGTGGCCACCTCCGGGAGACAGTCACCTTTAGTTCTTTTTTGACTATTTCTTAAGTTGTCTGCCACACTTCACTGTTTTTTGAAATGTTAATTATACTTACTCATGTTGTAAAGAATAGGAATACAGTAGTTCCTTCTACCCAGCATTTTGCTTTCTCTGAGGCTGGTTACCTACCCTTCAATGAAAAATTCCAGAGTAGCATGGTTAAATAGTTGTAATTTAATGAAGACTGACTGACTGATCTAACTAATGAACAACTAGCCAAATGACTTTTCATGAATCTAGTCCTTTCAAACATTCTTAAAGATTTCTTTTTTCATTCTTTCTTTTTTTTTTTTCTCCGAGACATGGTTTCTCTGTGTAACAGTCCTGGCTGTCCTGAAACTCACTTTTAGACCAGGCTGTCCTTGAACTCAAAGAGATCTGTCTGTGTCTGCCTCTTGAGTGCCTGGCTCTTAAAAAGATATCTTTAAAATCTCTTCAGTGGTGCTGGACAACATGGTGCATGCCTATGGTCCCTGTATTGCAGAAGCGGGATCACAAGTCCAGGCCAGCAGCCTGGTCTGCCTAGTGAATTTTTCTACCCTGGGAATTTTGGTTAAAAATTAAGGTTTGTAGCAGTGAAAAATGAGGATCCTTGGGTCATGACAGGTTGTGAGAGGCCCCAACCCATGTGGTTTCTTGGTTTCTGATATTGAATTCTTAATACCCTTTAGATTCCTCAGTTCAAGGCAGAAATCTCTTAAAGACTAATTAGATTATTCGCTCATATTCCTGTTATGTTTGTGAACAAAGAGGTAAAATTGCATCGAAGTTTTAATGTATTTGATTGTCTTTTTTTAAAAATAGGTCACCAGGTGGTAGACCCATTCAGAAGAGGAAAAGACAGAGTTCACAATGGGATCCAGTGTCTTTAATAGCCCATGCACTTAAGCAGAAGTTTGCATTTCAAGATGATTCCTTTGACAAAGAAAGTAGATCTTGGGAGTGTTCTCCATTTTCTAGTCCAGAAAGTTCAAGGGTGAGTTGTGTAATGAAGCACTGACTTAGTTTCTCAAGTATGTTCTTTATGACAGTGTCTGTATACAGATTCTCTTGAAGTATTTGTAGAAGATAAATAATACATTGTTTGTTTTCTATTATTTATTTGAGGTGAGATTTCACATGGTAGCCCAGGCTGGCCTGGAACCTGGGGAAATCCACCTCCTTTAGCCTCTCAAGCTCTAGAGTAGAGCTATGAGTTGCTATGGTGGGCCTGTCCATTAGTTGTTTTTTTGTTTGGTTTAGTTTTTTTTTAATGCTAATCTTTTTTTCTTGCCAATTTTGCTTTTAGCTTACCATGAGATAAAACATGACTTGAAAATACAGATGCATGTGCTTAGAATGGTTTGCCCTAGGTAGGTGCTAAGTTGATGTTGCTATCTGTAGTCTGAATGAGATGGTTGAAATTTTAAGAGCACTAGGGAAGAGCTGTGTAATAGATTCAGCCTAACCATACTGCATGTGAATACTCCATTATGCTGACAAATATGCGGGTTTGAATTATTTATTTGAATGGGATGTTAACCTTGTTTTTTCTTTAAAGAAAAGCAAACAGGATCATAATGCACCCCCACCCCTAAGATAGGCTCACCATGGAGTGCTGACTGGCCCAGAGCTCACTAGGTTGAGTTCTGCCTCTGTGTCTTGAATGCTGACATATTAAAGGCTTGTGCCACCTGGCCAGAATCAGTTCTCTTTAAAGCAGTGTTTATTGGATGCATCAAAAGCTATACTTTACGGGATGATTTCATACTTGTTTAGTTGAGGTCAGACATCAGAATAAACCTTGCAACCAAGAGGACTGGAGGAGGGACGCCATCTAAAATCAGTAGATGGCACCCAAGAGTGCCCTGCAGCAGAGAGACTGGAAAGCTGAAATGCCTGTGGCTGCTTAAATAGCATAACGGTGTGGGAGGGGCGTGTCTTTCCAGAAAGGCACATTGCTAGTTAGGTGCAGTCCCTAACTAAGGTTGCTACTGTGTGTGTGCTCTATGTGATGCTTAATCAAATGTTAGCTCAGAACACTGTTTTATATATGTAAAAAATTCAGGGCTAGGGATCTAGTTAAGTGATAGCATGCCTGGCTAGCATGCATGAGGCAGTAGGTTCAATGCCCAGTACCCTAAAACAAACCAGCAAAATACCTGCCCTCCTTCAAACAAAACAAAGAAGGCAGAAAGTAGTTCTCTTTGGAATTACAAGTTGCATCTTCAGTATGTGACGGTCTGAAGTATGTTTGATTCTACCATTTGTGTAGCACTTGGTTCTTTGCAAGGGAGAAGTGCTTCTGTAGCCATGTGTTCCTCTTATGTGAATGAACCGAACTTAGATGGAGGTATTTGGAAAATGAGCAAGAAATAACAAAAACCATTCCTGCATCTGTAACAAGCACATAGCATCTATGTTTTCATTTTTTTCTTATTTACAGAGCTTTATGGTGTGCACAGAAAGACTATTTCCCAGTAGTAGTGGATCAGTGAAAGTATCACTGGGTTGTAATGTGCTGTTGATGCTCATTCACTGTTTCTTAGTACTTTCTTAAAAAAAAGCATTTAAAAGTGTGTGTGTGTGTGTGTGTGTGTGTGTGTGTGTGTGTCTCAATTTGAGGAAGTTGGTTCTCCTTTCCCGCCTTGTGGGTCCTGGAGATCTAACTCATCCTCATGTCTGGAGACAGGTGTCTGTTCCCACAGAGCCATTGCCTGTCTTTTCTTAGTACTTTCTAACCACGAGCAATTGAGAAGAAAAGTCTTTTCCATTTACTGAAATAGCACTTAGTTTCAGGCTGGATATAGGGACTCACAGTGTTGTTGACTGAAACTTGCTTTGGTTTGAATGTGGGTGGCATCTCCCAGAGGTCTGTGTTCACAGCATGGTGCAACTAGGGTGTGCCGGGGGCTACTACCAAGGTGTCAAGTCATGGGGGACATGTTGTAGAGGGAATTGTGGGACCTTGACTGTTTTCTGGCTCTGTCTTCTGATTTGTGGCCCAAGAGATGAGTGGTTTTGCCTTTCTTTGTACTCCTGCTGTGGTAGATGTCCCCTGTGGCTGTCAGTCTTGGACTATAAGTCAAGAGTCCTCAGCTCTGAGCCCAGCTCCTGACATAGCTTAGCTTATTCTCATTGTTTGCTGTTGAATGAACTAAACCTCTAAGGGTCATCTCGTACTGGCCTGGCCTGCTTTCTTTCTCTTTCTCTCTCTTTTTAACAGTTCAGTAATTTCTGTTTAAACATTTGCTTTGTTTCAGTTTTGATGACCCATTTCTCCAGCAGAAAGTCAGCAATCTAAGGGAAGAACTGATATATAAACGCCTTGATTTAAGGCATCAGAAGGGAAAGCTCTGCCTACACTTGGAAAGACAGATCCAGAAATGCTCTGTGGTATCCTTCGCTGCCTTTCAGAGAATCACAACCTCTCTTCGGGTGACTAAGCCATATCCTGGGATCTATCTGTACCCAGTCTGAGAAAGGTGTTTAAAAATGCTTGTCCCTGGTTTTGGGACCTAGCAGTTAACTGGCTACTGAAGAGAGTTGGGTGTATTGCTTCCCGCGTTGTGTGAGTGCTAGTGAAAACGGAATACATGCTTCAATGACTCCCTATACAGTTAATGGCTCCCTATTTAAACTCCTTTGTAAATTGGTGTGATCCGGTTGACTTGGCCTTCAGCAACTTGGAGATTTTCAGTGAACAACAGATAATTCTTTTCATTAAGCTTTAGTTTTAGTCATAGAGGATTGAAGTTTCTAAAACTTCCCGAGGTGATCAACTATTCTGACTGCTAAGTACAGCAAGTAGAAGTAGACTCTTGGTAAGTTTTATCTGCACTGGCTTTGCACATACATATACCTGGCATATTTCCATTGTTTTTTTTTTTTTTATTACATTTGCACCCAATTTGTTTATTTTTATTTTTTTTGTAAATAGATTGTACAATAAATGGATCTTTTGAACTTGGTTGAGTTTTATAACAATTCAAGTTATATTATATTTTATGAAGTCTGATTTCTTTGTGAGAGGTAGTTGTATAGTTAGAGCTTCTTGGGTGATACAAATGAAACACATACCTTGCACTAGACATTCTTTCCTCATCTGTATGTTAATGTGATAACACAAATTTGCATGTTTCCCCCGACATGCATTAGCCTGGGCTACAGCCAGGGAGCAGGGAGGTATAGTCCATGTCAGTGGACTTAGCATCCACCCACTTTGCCAGGGTCTCTGATTTCAGAAGAGCCTAACTTGCCCATCACTTTGATTTATTAACATTGGTTGTAAAGAACTTAGAAATAAAAACCATCATACAGTAGGGACTCTGTTTTGAATGGCACTTATGGCTAGTCTTAGTGCTTTCCAAATATTAACCCATTCAATCCCCACATCAATACTATGGGTGTAGGCTTTTGTTAGCCTCACTCGGTAGATGAGAAACTGGGCAGAGGGAGTTACTAGCCCAGTTAATCTCCCAGGATCTCATAGCTTATTAAAATAGTGAGTTAGGATTTGAATCCAGGCAGATGGATTTTCCAACCCACATTTTAACCATGGGAAACACTTATAAAATTTTAACCTATTTATTGAAACTTTGTGTTATTATTGAAAGCATTTCAGTTTATAGATAAAGTGTGTAAAAACAGTGTAGCTACGAATTTCAAGAGTCAAAAAACCCTTAAGGCTGTAATGTTCTATATTTACCACTAGAGGGAAGTACAACATCGAGCATGCCCAGGCTGACAACAGCTGTTAACCACATCCAGATGACAGCTGTTTAGAAGTCATGGACAGAACAAGGTTGGATTAAGTATTAATTGCACAAGCGGCTTATATAAAGGGAAGTCATACATTATAAATAGCCATATCCTTGACAAACCTAAGATTACTCATATCATTAAGCTAAGTCAACTTTCCCCCAGCAAATAGGTATGGATCTTTAGTTAAATTATACTTTCTGTTTATTTACTTGTTTGATGTGGATATGTGTAGGTCAGAGGACAGTTTTCAGGAATTGTTCGTATGGGCTCTGGAGGCTCAGTCTCCAGTCATCAGGTTCAACGGCAAGTGCTTTTACCCACGAGCCATCTGGCTGCCCCACAAATAGATACTTGTTAAGAGTCAGTAATTAAGCAAGGCATGGTGTGGTTTAGTTGTTAACATTCAAGATTGCTGTAGGATTCTTCCAAGTTCCTAAGCTTGATAGGACTATTTTACTGCTGGGAAAAGCACAGAGTAACATGACTATAAGTTTTGCTTTTATCTCAGCTTTATCTTGGTAAGGTGATAGAAGTTTGACTGAGTAACTAGAGTTTATACATGCATTCTAATACATGCATGCATTGTAATTGTGTAAAAGATCATCTTCCCTTCATGTCCCCTGGTATTAGTCCAGCATCTGGGTCAAGAGCTAATCCTGACTGGGGCATTAGCAATTTTAGAGCCTACTGTGGATGTCTTTCTGTACGCTGTGAATATGTGTTGCTCTGATTGGTTGATAAATAAAACGCTGATTGGCCAGTAGCCAGGCAGGAAGTATAGGTGGAGTAAGTAGACAATGAGAATTCTGGGAAGAGGAAGGGCTGAGTCAGGAGTTGCCAGCCAGTCACAGAGGAAACAAGCTGACAAGGCAGAACTGAGAAAAGGTACCAAGCCATGTGGCTGAACACAAATAAGAATTATGGGTTAATTTAAGCATAAGAGCTAGTCAGTAATAAGCCTGAGCTAATGGCCGAGCAGTTATAATTAATATAAGTTTCTGAGTGATTACTTTATAAGCTGGCCACAGGACTGCAGAGGCCTGGCAGGATTGGAGAAACCTTCCTACTACAAGAGCCACCTACTAGGCCATGGAGTTATGGTGTGGTGATGGAGTCAGGTGTGCTGAAGGTTCCCCTCTGGGGGCGCTGCAGCCTGCATCATCTGTCTGTGGCATTTGCCTGGCTGTTCTCCCCAAGGACCCTTCAGTTTAGTTCTGCCTTACACAGCTGGTAGCTACAGGGCTGTGCTTAGCCTGCTATTGCCAGCCTTCTCCGTAAGCCATACCATGCTTCCTGCCTCCGTAATCCTGATTGTGGTTAGATGATGACTAATCTGAACAGCCACATTCAGTGAACACTTAGTTTGTATTAGCCATAATACTGAGTGCTGTATGAGCTTTCACTTGTTAAGTCCAGCCATCACACTCTTTTCAGAGGAATGGGGAGGTCAGTACTAGACCCAAGATTATACCACTGGAAGCTGCTGGGCCACGGCTCATGACCCAGGCAGTCTGGCTCTGAAGCCTGAGCCCCTGACAAGCTCCCCCACCCTATGGCATCCACCATTCCCTATGACTTCAGTCCTTCAGTCTTGCTCAAGAGAGGAGGTATACAACTTCAGACCCACAAAAGAACACACGGTACAACCCCGTGTCTCTGTTTGCCGTTTCCACCACATAGGATTCCTCTTCCTGCTTCAGGACGTTTTCTCTAGTGCCTTTCAGTGGACGTGCTATTGACTGCTCTTTACCCGGAGCCACGAGCTTCTCTCTGCTGTTAGATCTGTTGCAGTAGTTGCTTCCTGGACTGACTCTCTCCAGTCTCACCAGGTTCTTCTGAGCAAAAGGGTAGGAACTGGGTCTTATTTATCTTACTTCCTCCTATACTCAACAGTCACTAGGTATATAGTTTACTTGGCTTAGCACAGCTTTTCAAGAGAGATAGTTACCCCTATTCTATAGATGAAGACAACAGAGTGTATAGGACTCCGGCAGCTTACTGCAGGGTGTTTTCTACCAAGTTCAAGAGCTGGGATTGAACCCAGGGTGCCTGATTAATAATCCGTGCATGCCACTGTTAGACCTCTTTTGACACACAGTATCCCATTTGTCAAAATAGTCTTGATGTAAATGCAAAACTATCAGGGTTGGGCCTAAATTGAGTGTGGTTGTGCATTTGAGAGGCAGAGGCAGGAGGATCAGGAGTTTAAGGTCAACTCGGCTACAAGAGATTGTCTCAAAAACAAATCCCCAAACTACCTTGGTCTAGTGACCCAGAACTGTTTTCTAGCTACCTGAAAGGCTGAGGTAGGGAGATCGCCAGTTCAAGGTTTGCTTGGGCCACAGAGTGAAGCCAAGGTCAGGCTGGGAATTCAGACACTGTCACAGAAAGTGAAAGGAAGGCTGGGGATGTAGCTCAACAGTTGCCCAGCATGATAGAAGGCTCTAGGTCTAACTTAGTCTTGGGGGAAAAAACAGCAACTATCTTGTGTACAACCAGCCCAACCCTCTGCCTGATCCACAATGCAGCCACCTTCTGCTGCTGCCCCTGGTGTTGTGTGGTCCTTCAGTGTGGATGTGGTTCTTCTTTTGTGAAGTAGCCTCCAGAGAGACTCCAGTATGGCCACGGCCAGTGAGAAACCCAGGGAAAGACTGGAGACTGAGAACAAGGGTCTTAGTAATCTGAAGATGGCAGGGCAGATGGTTCTGTGGTGTAGTTTAAGGTTAGAGGCAGGCTCCACTTAGTGAGCTAACAAAAAGCAAGCTGTGAAGCACAGGGTTTGTCTGTGAGGCAGATCAGATTCTAGGTGGACGGCAGCATGTCTGTGTACACTGGGAAGAGGAGGGTGAAGATCCGGATGTATTCTACCAGCAGACAGGTGTCTACTGAAAAAACTTCTGTGTCAGGATTTTGTGATAGAGCAGAAACACACTCTCCATTAGGAAGACCCGGTTTGGTTCTAAGCACGTCCCCACTGCACAGTTTCTCTGTCCACTCATTCACCTTCCTTGATCGTACTCTTGCACATAAAGCTGGCGTTCATGCACAAGCCTTTTGCACTTACAAAATCAGAGCAAAGACTGAATGGCCAATGTTCTGTTTTGGTTGGCATCAGATGGAAGCAGTATGGAGCAGAATACTGATTCTGTGAAGACAGCCCCTTTCTCAGTTAGTGGCAGGGTCACTCAGGTCTTCATACCCAGGAAGTTTTTTTGTTCTTGTTGTTTTAACAACAACAACAACAACAACAAAAAACCTAAAACTAAGCAAAACAAAATCCTTGCTTACCTTGTTCACGAATTTTAATGTTGTCATTGTTAAGCTCAGGATAGTTTTCTAGCATTTCTACACATAGCTGTTATATGTAGGGCAAGCTGGCTTCAAGCAGGGGTACAAAATGAACCTTAGCTTTCTCTGCAAGTCAAGCATCTTGCTGCTTAAATAAACTTAAAAAAACAATGACCTTTATGATTTCTAACAGACTTTACGTAAGGAAATAGAAGATAAAATGCAAGCTAATTGCTCAAATCTGTGCAGCTAGGTTTCATGGCTAGGATTTACACCAGATTGCCTAAGGCCTGCAGAAGGCTGGTTCTCCTCGGCTTTGTCACTGTACTAGGAACCATTCATTCCTGAGCCATAGAGCGGCCCTTTGGTGTAGTGGGTGGCTGTTCCAGCTTTGACCTGGAAGTACTACCCCCACTGTGGCTTCCGGTAACTGTCATGCCTGCGAGGCGGGGCTGCGAGAGGAGCCCTTTAGACCCAAGATCCCAATGTGCCAGCTCTCTTGGTTCCTGGATCCTGGACGTTGGAGATAGAATGAACAGAGTTTTCCAGAGAACACCGCTGGACTGCGGCACACCTTTCCCAGGACCTGTAACTCATCCCTTCTTTACTTGTAAGTTACCCCACAAAATAAACCTCCCTTTTAACTACATCGAGTTGCCTCAATAATTTCACCAATACTTTGGTCCTGATCAGCACTGCGGGCTGGTCTGGGGGCACGGGGGCAAGGTCAACACCCCTGACCACACCGTGGATCCAGTGGCCAGAGTCCTGCGGAGCCCAGGGTTTTTTCTGCTCACGGAGCATGGAAGTGTCTACTTAAGAACTGCCTTGGATTCTGGAAAACAACTTCAAAAGAGTAATTATTTGTCCTTTGAGGAGGAATTTGATTTTTAAAAGTAGCCAAGCAAGAAACAAGCCCAAAGAATGAGTAGATGATGGAGCTGGTAATAAGTTTGGTTATCATGAGGTGTGATTTTTCAAGTGACTCAGTGATTATTTATTTTAAGCAAGTGTTGTACTCTGACTCTGAGGTACCTATAGCTCCCTTTTTGTTCTGGGGAACAAATCCAGGCCTTATGATTGCTAGACAAATCACTACTGAGCTAACTTGCCAGTCTCCACTCCCTGCCTCTGAGGTTTCTAAAGACTAATCCCAAAATATTTTGATCACTATATTTTATTAATTCTAAGAATATTTTTATTTATTCCTCTCATATATTACATTCCAACCACAGTTTCCCCTTCCCCTCCCACCTCTCCTCTCTCCTGGATCCACTTCTCTTTTTCCTTTCAGAAAAGAGCAGACCTTCCACCCAAGCATGGCATCACAAGTTACAGTAAGACTAGGCATGAACCCTCATATCAAGGCTAGACGAGGCAGCCCAGTAGGAGAAAAAGGGTTCAAAAGAACCAGAGGCACCCTACTCCACTGTTAGGAGTTCCACAAAAATGATGATAGCCCATATAATGTGTATGATCTGAGAATATTTAATTTTCAGAACAGATCTTGTCGAGATTGACCTCATACTTGCAATCCTCCTGCCTATGTCTTCTGCATAGCTGGGATTATAACTGCATACCTGCCTGGTCCAGTCTCTTCTTTTTGATGGAAAATAGGGAGGAATGAGCATTTCTCTATTTTTCATTTATGAATGCATTGGTGCACACCACTGCCATGCACATATTTCAAGTGCACATGTAGATGTCAGCTGTGTGTATATAGGGGACTGTCCCACCTTTACTTACAGTTGTGCTTCTGACATCTAGATTCCGAAATGGATGCTGTGCAGCTAGGTGGTGGTGGCGCATGCCTTTAATCCCAGCACTCAGAAGGCAGAGGCAGGTGGATCTCTGTGAGTTCGAGGCCAGTCTGGGCTACAGAGTGAGTTCCAGGAAAGGCGCAAAGCTACCCAGAGAAACCCTGTCTCGAAAAAAACAACCAAACCAAACCAAACCAAACCAACCAACCAAACCAAACCAAACCAAACCAAACCAAACTACCAAACCAAACCAAACTAAACCAAACCAAACCAAACCAAACTAAACCAAACCAAACCAAACCAAACCAAACCAAACCAACCAAACCACCAAACCAAACCAAACCAAACAAGGATGCTGTGCTTCAGGTACCATGTTTGGTCCTAGACACACAGAAAAATACCTTTACAGCTTGCCTTGCATATCTTTGTGAGTTCCAGGCCAGCCTCATCTACAAAGCAAGTTCTAGGACAGCCGGGGCTATGCAGAGAAATCCCATCTTTAAAGACCAACAATAAAAAGTCTCGCCTTGACTGATCCTCTCACTTGGCTTGTTATTATCAAGTGTTTAGACAGAATTCTTTAGGTAAATTCTACTCAGTTGAGTTGTAACTGGATCCAGTCTATATTCTCTCAGGTGTTCCCTCTTCAGACACTTTGCTAGTGTATGTGATATGTGCCATTTGAGGAGGCCAGCTTTACAGCTGGGATTGTAGACTGTACAGAGCACATCATTGTGGAGGTTTGTTGGTTCTCCTGTATCTCTATAAGCCTTGGTCATTTGAGATGCATTTTTCAGGGTAAGGTTTTTTGAGAAAAACTGACAAAATAGAGTTCCATTCTAAGATATTTGCTTCCATCCTGCTCCCTGATCTCCTCTCTTATCTTCCATAGCTTATACTCTCTTATTGCCTGTACCTGGTTCCAGGAGTAAGGGACTAAGGTCCCCTGACAGAGAACCCAGGAAGCCAAGGAACTGAGAAATACACCCACTTGTACTCCCTCCCTTCCTTTCTTTCTTTCTTTTTTTTTTTTGAGACAGGGTCTCACTATGTATCTCTCTGGCTGTTGTGAAACTCATTATGTAGACTAGGCTGGCCTTGAACTCTCAGAGATCCTCTTCCTCCCAAATGCTGGGATTAAAGGTGTGCACTACTGTACTCAGCTTCTCCTTCCCTTTCTTTACACAGAGAATAACTATCCCAACCTGGCCTTGAACTCATAATTCTCCTGTCCCTGTCTATCAAGTACTAGGATTACAAGGATATGTGTGTGTGGACCTGGTGACATTGAGTTTTTAAAAGTACATTGTTAATAAAATGACATTATCCAACTAGCTGTGTGACTGAGTGACTTCTCAGAGTTGATTTCTATACCTCTTTTCTGTTATGCAGTATGTGATAGCCCAGGGCCAGCAGCCTGAGTGAAAGAAGTCCAGTTACTCTAAAGCAGTGGTTTTTTGTTTGTTTTTTAATTATTATTATTTTTTTTTTTTGGTATTTTCAAGACAGGGTTTCTCTGTGTAGTTTTGGTGCCTGTTGTGGATCTCACTCTGTAGACCAGGCTGGCCTCGAACTCACACAGATTCCCCCTGGCTCTGCCTCCCGAGTGCTGGGATTAAAGGTGTGCGCCACCGCCACCCTGCCTAAAGCAGTTGTATTTAACCTTCTTAGTGCTGTGACCCTTTAATATAGTTCCTCAGGGCGAGAGAGATGGCTCAGTGGTTATGGGCACTGACGGATCTTCCAGAGGACCCGGGCTCAATCCCCAGGACCCACATGGCAGCTCACAACTGTCTGTAACTCCAGTTCCAGGGGACCCAACACCCATGGCAAAACATCAATGCGTGTAAAATAAAGTTAAATTAAAAAAAAAAAAAAAAACGAGCCGGGCGGTGGTGGTGCATGCCTGTAATCCCAGCACTCGGGAGGCAGAGACAGGCGGATCTCTGTGAGTTTGAGGCCAGCCTGGGCTACCGAGTGAGTTCCAGGAAAAGGCACAAAGCTACACAGAGAAACCCTGTCTTAAAACACAAACAAACAAAAACATAGTTCTTCATGTTGTGGTAACCCCCAACTGTAAAATTATTTTGTTGCTACTTCATAACTGTAATGTTGCTACTGTCATGAATTGTAATATAAATATCTGTTATGAAATCGCCAAGGGGTCGCGACCCACAGGTTGAGAACCACGGCTCTGAAGCCTCACTGGAGGACAAGGCAGTTTTGGTTCCTGTCCGTGGCGGCTGGGAGAAGTTCTACGTGATCAACTTCTGCCCCACAGGGCTCAGTACACTATCATTCCAAGAGAAGTAGGCACCATCCCCAGGTTGGGAGAAATACTCATTGTAGCTGCCAAGAGAACACAGTTCCATTCACACTGTTGTGAGTGTAGTTGTCTTGAACACCAATTCCCTATGTTCCTTTTGTTGCTTTTTATGGTCTAAGCATTCTGCTTACTTACTACATGTCTTCCACATCCCGGATTTGAATGCTTGTGCTCACTTAAGATCTTTCCTCATGTGTTTATCCAGCGCCCAAATTTGCAGGAGTGTTTTGTTTGTGGTTGGTCACGGATGAATATTTCATTTTTATTGGTTTATTTATGAAAGCCGTTTAAAGGTGTGGGGAGATGGTTCATTGTAAAATGCCAAACTGTATAAGCTTCAGTTTGGCCCGCTTCATCCACTCGTAAAGGGAAGGCCCAGATACACAGTTGTGGAGAAGAGGAGGGCTAGATCCTGATAGGGTGAAGGTGGCAGGAGCCTGTCTCAGACTGGGAAGTGCACAGGGAGAGAGCTCTGTCCACCATGGCCTGGAGAGGATCTCATTTCCTGAGAGTTACTCTGGGCTTTGACTGTTCCATGCCAGAGACAGAAGGTGGGATAACCTCTGGAGCCAGCTGTTGGAGAGGCTGAGAACTCCCAAGTTCCAGGGGCGTGGTTAGAAGCCACAGCTGCATCCCTCCAGCAGGTGATAAATACTTAGGGTGCCGTCAAAATCCAAAGCTGCTAGCATCTCTTTGTTGCGGCTGCTTCCCATACTCTCAACACACTTGGGAGACACCCCTCAGCTCAAAACATTAGTTCTGCTAGGGTTTATGGATCTGAGGTCTTGGGAGGGTGAGAGGACCTGCCCAGCCCACAGACTGAAAATCTAAGTGTGCCAGGAGAGACCCTGGGTTTGCGAAGAAAACACTGCCATGGTGAAGTCAACTGTGGGAACCCAGACCCTTTGCCAATATAGACTTAGCAACAGCATTGACCATAGGGAAGAGCAGAGCACAGAACTCCTCCAACCCTCTCCCTCCAATTCTCAGGGAACCAGAAAGAAGATGCCTCAACACTTCATCTTTCCCTGACTCCCTTGTAGTCCACCTCCACTTTTAAAACTCTAAACATTTAGCAGATGTTTCTGGTTTTGTGCTTTGAGACAAGGTCTCTGTATAGTCCCTGACTATCCTGTAACTCACTTTGTATACCAGGCTAGCATTAAATTCACAGAGACCTACCTGCTTCTGCCTCCCAAGTGCTGAGACTAAAGATGTGGGATTAAAGGTATGTGCCACCATGCCAGGCATGTATGTATAAAAAAGGCTTTAATTTATTTTATGTATGTCAATGTTTTGTTTAGATATATGTCTGTGTACCACAATTGTGCCTGGCGCCTAAGGAGGTTGGAAGAGGGTAACAGATCCCCTAGAACTGGAGTTATGGATGGCCGTGAGCTGCCATCTGGGAATCGAACCTGATTCCTTTGCAAGAACAAGTGCTCTTAATTGCCAAGTCATCTCTCCAGCTCCTTATTTTTTTCCCCTTAAAAACAAACAGACAAACCCCCAAACATTTTTATCTGTTATTCCCCTTCATTCACCCAACTTTGTTTATATGTATGGGTGGCAGTTTGAATATAGTTGTCCCCCATAAGCTCATGAGGAGTGGCACTGTTAGGAGGTGTGGCTTTGTTGGAGGAAGTGTGTCACTATAGGGTGAACCTTGAGGTCTCATAGGCTAAAGCCATCCCCAATGCCTCAGTTCACTTCCTGTTGCCTGGGCAAGATGCAGAACTCTCAGCTACCTCTTCAGCACCATGTCTGCCTGCACACTACCGTGTGTCACCATGATGACAATGGACTAAACTTCTGAACTGTAAGCCACCCAATTAAATGTTTTCTCTATAAGAGTTGCTGTGGTCAAGGCATCTCTTGACAACAGTAGAAACCCTAAGACAATATGTTTTTAGGTTTGTTGTGTGTATGGCTTATGCACATGTTCGTGTGTGTGTGTGTGTGTGTGTGTGTGTGTGTGTGTGTGTGTGTGTGTTTCTCTTCATTTACATTTTGCCTCGGGGCCTTTTACTTTTCATTCTGTATGTCCTGATTTCACTGCTTCGTCTGTGTTGTCTGCCTGACTGCCTGGCCCTGGGTGTCTCCCTTTCTTTCTCCTTCATTCTCTTCTCTTTCTTTTTCTCCTCTCTCCCAAGCCTAGATTCCTCCTATTTCTTATTCTCTCTGCCTGCCAGCCCTGCTTATCCCTCTACTGCCTAGCTAATGGCCATTCAGCTTGTTATTAGACCAATCAGGTGCCTTAGGCAGGCAAGGTGAAACAGCAACACATAATTAAACAAATGCAGCATAAACACAAGCAACATACCTTTATATAGTTAAAGTAATATTCTGCAGCATAAACAAGTGTAACACATCTTTATAGAGTTAAAGTACTATTTCACAACAAAGACCTGAAAGAGGATATAATCTGTGACTGAGTGGAAAGGCAGCAAGACATAAGGAACAGCAAAATAGAAAAAAAGAGAAACTATTGAAAATGAAAAAAATGAATAAAATAAAAGGAAAACATGGAAAGCTTCACCAATAGCCTCAACCAAACAGAAGACACATCAGGATAGAGGACAACATTGACAAATTTCTACACTCAGACACTAATAAGGAAAAAATATCAATGAAAAAGAACATGGACTCTGGGATATGATGAAGAGACTGACCCCAGGAATCTGTGGGATGGAAGGAACAGAGGTCAGCAGTAAAGACATTGAGAATGTATTCAAGGAGATGAAAGCAGACATTTCCCTAATCAAGAGGAAGAAATAAACATTCAAATGCAGGAGGGATTTAGGACCCCAAACAGACATGACTAGAGAAGAACCTCTCTACAACATAATCAAAATGTCAAAGCAACGATATATTTTTATATTAATTTGTGTGTGTATCTGGGTACACCCATGTTACATATATGTAGAGGTCAGAAGACAACGTAGAGGGATTAGTTCTCTCTACTCTGTGGGTCCTGGGAACTTCTCAGTAATAGCCTCTTGGATTTAGGTAGCATTAATAGTGGGATGGTGAATTCCAGGTTGGTGGACATTTGTGTTGAATTCTTGCTTTGTTTCCATGTATCACTTTCCACTTATTTCTCACCAAAATTTGGGGTCACCGTGGATTCTGTTTGTTCCTCTCTCTGGGTGGGAGTTCTTTGTTGCCTTGTATAAAGACCCCCATCAATGTGGATAGCACCAGGTGTGTGCATGTGTGTGTATGCATGTGCACACATGTGCCTGTCAGAAGGCAGTTATAGTGGTTTGCACCACTCTCTGGATAGCCCATAGCCGAGATCCTGTTACGGTGACCTCACTAGTGTCCTGCCCCTGGCAAGCAAGAAGTGGGAGGGAGGAGCAGGTGCCCAAATGACTAATTGGCTGTCTCTAGACCTCGCTTTCCATGTTCTGGAAGGGTTCTGGCAGCAGCAGCAGCAGCAGCTACCAAAGTTATGTGAGTGTTGGATGCGTATAAAACTGTTAGTTCTTTGGCACTTCAGAAAATTTTCTTTTTCTAAAGGCGATGACAATCTTCAATGTTATAATGGGAACAAAGGCATTATTTGCAAATTAGCACATCAATAGCGAGTCTTCTAAATATAATTTAAATAGCAGAAAGTGGGCCATGGCAATCCGGCCAGTTCCCTCATCCTTGTGGGGAAGTGGGTGTGTCAGATTGCTTTCAGTATGGTGTGGCTGGCCACATTACATGCTCAGGACCCCAGACTCTGTATTTTTGTTGTTTTTGGAAAATGAACATGGGTGTTGGAAGTAGTTAGATTTTTCTAGATGTGTGCTTGCTATAGACAGCCTGGGAACGTCTTGTGAAGTCAGAGCGGGTCCACTGGGCTGTCTGCGCTGCCTTCAGCTCAAGGCTGATTTCAAGAGCTCTAAGTGGCCGGTGAGTCACATAAAGATTCCTGGGTGACTCAATGATACATTTCACAGCAGTCATTGATCTCACTTTAGGTCTCCCAACATCACCCCACGTCTGAGGTTTCCTTCTTGCTTCACTAGTCTTTTCATGGCTGAATTTAATCCATTTCCATTGGAACAGATTTCTAAAGTGTAATTTAGAATTGTGCCCATTTGTGTGCATGTGGTGTGCTGTGTTTACATGTGTGTCCACATGTGCAGGTGTGCATTCTTGCATGTGCACGGAGGCCAAAGGGAGACACTGGGTGTCCTGCTCTATCACTTTCCACATTAATCCCTTGGGATGGAGTCTTTCGCTTAACTTGAAGCTCACTGATTTAGCTGGACTGTCTGGTCAGTGCTCCTGGGATCTACGTCTCTCTGCAGCTCCAGCATTGGGGTTATAGTCACAGACAGCCAGGCTGTGCTTTTTTACTTTGGTGCTAAGGATTTAAATTTGGATCCTCAAGTGCTCTTACCTGCTGAGCCATCTCTCCATCCCAAGAAATGGGCTCCATTTTAAAGAGCAAACCAGATGTTAGAAATTCCAGCCTTGTCCATCAGCTGTTGAATTGTTTGGTAGACATCAGAATGGACATTGATCTCAGGCAGGATAAAAGTACATGTGGGAAAAAGTTAAAGCATCGTGGTTTTCCTAGAAGTCTTAAAAACATTACGAAACAAGGATTTCTGGCTTAGGGAGGCTGTCCATAACTCAGCCCCATGTCCACATTAAGATGAACTTTAAAGGGTAATTTATAACAATAAAAACAATAGTGGTGTGCTAGCACGCAATCATGAGCATTTATAAGTCTTCTCATAGACATTTTGTCCTTTAATTGCACTGTAAGTAACAGTAGTTGTAATCATAATAATGACATGTGCCCTCTTGACACTCACCTGGGCAATTTCAAATGGTTCAACCAGACAGGAAAGGTTGGCATTCATCTAGTCCAGTTCTGTACTACAGCTCAGAAAGTGATGATGCACCAAAGGCCACACAGTCTGTCATATGATCCCAGTCAGAAAATCCCGAACATCTCCCGTTGCCACAGTGTCTGTTCCAAGGGGCTGCCATCTGCCACCACGGTCTGTCTGAAACGGAGGGGATTCCCAGGATTCAGATTCCCCTTTTAAAGATGGAATGGGTCTTGACAAACTAGTGTGAGTTGGTTGTCACTCCCACTCCCCCCACCCCCTTCAAGGGACATCTCTAGTGATGGAGGTTGCCTGTCCTCTTCCCGGGCTCCTGTCCATGTGTCTCTTCCTGGAAGGCTAGTCTTCCTAGTCCCTCTTCTGCTTCTGTTTCCTATTTTTACAGGGTTAAATTTCATCAGCCTGGTGCACCTTTAGTCCCAACACTTGAGAGAGAATCTATGAGTTCGACTCCAGCCCAGATGATCTAGTGAGTGCAGGCAACCTAAGACTACATAGTGAGACCCTGTCTCAAACAAACACAGAAACAAAGCTAAATCAGATAAAATAAAAACAAAGGAAGAAAAAAAAAAGCTTTAAAAGCTTCAATCTGAGGGGCCTTCTGCTTTAAGGGAAGGAGAATTGAGCCAGGAAGCAGAACTCTGGGCCCTGCTCTGTGGCTTACACTGCAGGACCTGGGCTGTGTAACATCTAATGACTCATCTTCCTCTTTCCTTACCCATCAAATTGAGTGGTGGTTCCTATTTCATCTCTTTGAGGTGACAATGAATTAATGCTTCATACTTTGGACATTGCTTGTCCCCCACTGGCTCATGTGCTGGAAGTCTAGTGATGTGGCAGTGTTGAGGTGTGGGGACTTTAAATCAGACAATTTTGAGGTGCGGGGATTTTAAGTCTGGCAGTGTTGAGGTGTGGGGACTTTAAATCAGACAATTTTGAGGTGCGGGGATTTTAAGTCTGGCAGTGTTGAGGTGTGGGGACTTTAAGAGTGGGCCTAGTGAGGTGCTACCCTCAGAAGGGATTAACTTAGTTCTTGTGGGTCCCCGGTTCGTTCCCGACAGAGGGTTATTATGAAGAGTGTACCTGACCTCTGAGTCATTCTGCCTTCCTGCCTCCTTTGACATTTTTCTTTCTGCTCCCCTATGATGTTGTGCTGTATCCAGAACCGGGGCGGGGAATCACCAGAAGCCAGACACAAGGGGCTGCCTGATCTTGAACTTTCAGACCCACACACTGGGAGCTAAATAAACCTCTTTATAAAGTAACTAAGGTCTGGTATTTTGTTATAGCAACAGAAAACAGATAATACACAAAGTATAGAGGAAAAACATTGAACAGACATAAAGAAATAGGAGTTATCCATTATTGGTTTGAAATGAACCTTCTGTAAATCAGAGTTCGGCAGCTTTTTATACTTTGTAGCCTCATTTCTGCCTCTAGATTTGTCTGCTTACCTTTCAGACCTGTCATGCTTTCCAGATGTCCTGGTAGCTCACATTGTCCCAGTACCCAGCTGTTTGCTGCTTCCTGGCATGGCCAGGGATAGTCCTTAGCTGTGTATTCACTAACTGGGTCTGCTTTTCTTGACTGATAGCTGTTATTTATTAGAGAGTGAGGTCTTGCTATGTAGCCTTGGCTCTTCAATGCTTGAAACTTATTGTAGACTAGGCTGAGCTGGAACTTGAAGTGTGCTTCCTTCCTCTACCTCCCAGGTTCTGGGATTACAGGCATGCACCAGGATGAGGCCTTTGTTGTTTTAATACATGGTCTCACCCTGAAGCCCAGATTGGCCTGAAACTCACATTGTAGTTATGAGCTCGGGGTAACCCTCCTGCCTTGGCTTCCCTAGTGCTGGGGTTACAGGTATGAGATACCATGTTTGGTTTACATTCTTTTTTTTTTTATTCAAATACATATTCCTTAAATATAGACTGGCTTTCCAGGGAATTTGGCTTTCTTCTGCTTGGGTATTTCCTCTGTGATATATTCTGCCTCTGCTGTGCCGGGCTCTGTTCTGTACTGTCAGATTCAGATTCCACTGCTACCCTCGCCCAATTAATTGCTGGGAGTTTGAGGCCAGTCAGGGCTTCTGTAAGAAGTATTCATTTCCCCCTTTCAGTATTCATGTTACCATGGCAACAAACATGCTTTGAATGCCCTCTCTTCCCTTTAAGAGTTCAGTGTGTCTGTGGACCAGTTTCTTACTCAACATCACTTCCCTCACATCCCAGCCACTCCAGTGCTTTTTTACTTTTAGTTTGGCATTCGAGGTCCTGTACAGTGGGACTGTTGGAGTCTTTCTTGCTGGCCCTGTAGTTCTGATTATTCTTAATTTTACTCTCATTCAGCAAATGGCCTTACCACTGGGTGAACACGATAGAAAGCTTTGTCCCTTACTGGCGGTAAGGCTGTTTCTGACACGTGGGTGTCTATTTTTCCTTGCTCATTGGCAGTCTTATTTAGCCTAAGTCCATCCTTTCTGATCTACGATGAGGAGGGAAGTCTGCTCTGTAGAGACGTATCAGATGTTATCTTGCATGCTTTGCTTCCCAGCCACAGAGTGAACTTCTAGAAGGCAGGGAGGATGTGTCCTTCTTTTTACTATATACCAGAACATTTCTTGGTATATATTCACTTTTCAGCAGACGTAGGGTCAAAGATAGCCAAGCAATGATTGCATTATTTATTCAACAGACAGTTAAACAGGATTTTGAAAAAATTCTTTTCATATCAAATATATGAAGACATTTTCACTTTTTAAAATTTTCTTTCCAGTGACTGGGATTGAACCCATGGCCTTCTGCATGCCAGGCAAGTGCACTACTATTGCACTGCACTCCCAACTCTGAAGTTCTAGATACTTTTAAATTAAGTTTCTTCACATCAGTTCTCTCATAAGTAACACCTGGTAGCCAGAAGATTTCTCTGGTCCTACTCTGCCCCACGGTCCTGTGTTCCTCTGGTCGCCGCCTGACCCCAAGGTCCCTCAGCTGTTTATAAAATAATCATTCAGAGGCTTATATTAATAATGACCAGTTGCATGGCCTATGGCTAGCTCTTATAACTTAATCCATTACTATATTAATCTATATGTTGCCATGTGGCCATGGAGTTACTGGTCTGCTGACATCTTGTTGCTCCTTGGGTGGAGGGTTTACATCTCTCTCGACTCTGTCCTTCTTCTCTCTGTATCTCTACTTGGATTTCCTGCCTGACTGTAAGATTTCTTGCCATAGGCCAAAGCAGCTTTCTTTATTATCCAGTGGGAGCCACACATATTTACAGCATACAGAAAGACATCCCATAGCAGTCAATCCCAAGAACTATGTCTGCTGTTCAAATTCATTCTCTTCCAAAACCAACACCTCCAGACGGCTCTCCAGCCAGCACTCAACAGGGAAGTCACATCTGCTTTGAATGCTTTCTGTTGTGGGATATTTGTACTGTGTGAAGAGTATATATAAAAAAAGAGATACAGAAGTGATAGGATAAAAGGGTAGATTATTGAATCTACTCTAAAAAGAAAAAAAGGGAGGATATAGATATGATAAGATAAAAAGATTATTGAATCTATTTTTAAAAGGCAGCTACTAGTTTTAAATATTTTACATTAGATTGGATTTTTGTATATTGTATACAAATTATGTATATTGATAAAAATTTGAGATAAATTTTGTTAGAACATACTGTGCATATGTTTCCAATCTTGTTCAAGGTATTGTACCTATACAGCTCATTTAACAATGTAATATAAATTGCTAGTCCTTAAAAGTTATTATTACCAACTAATTAGGATATAAAGAAATGAAAGTTAATAGTTAATCATTACAATCAAACTTGTAGTTATGTTAGGTATGTTTTCAAGATCAAACAGAGATGTATCATAGATATACAGGTCACCTTCATACACTTCAGAGATCTACAGAATATGGCATTTAAGACATTTTAATAATAGATTTTTCTTTTCTTTTCTATTCTCTTCTTTTAAATGAAAATGAGACATGTCTGCTCCTGGCAGCACCAATCTACTTCAGAGAAGATAATAGACATTGAAGAACCTACTTATGGAGTTTACTTTCATTGTGACAAAAATTAGCCACTGGGCAAGAAAGTGCCCTTGCCTCGACTGCTGACAGTATGCTGTCCAAAATGGACAAGCAGGACACAAAAGAAAGGAGTGCTGATCTTTGCCAAGACAGGGTAGGAAGGCTCTTTAGAAAATCCTAATTCACAGATGAGTCTTTCTGATATGCTAAGCCTGTAGGCTGAAGAATGGATGCCCCAATGTTGCATAGGAACCTTTGGTGATTGTCCAGGCAGCCAGCTGTTTCTGTCATTTCTTGAATTTTTTGGAAGTTGCTTGTTTGCACTTCCTCCTTACTCAGTTAATATTATTTCCTTCTCGGGTCTCTGAGGGAGTTGAAGATTATATAGTTATAGTTTTCCTTGTTAACAAATTCAGAACAGAAACTCACTAAAGAGGTGTAAACTATACAAGTTAGGATAGAAAGTGAATTAGGTACATTTTGAACTCACCAAAAATAGGATAGAAAATGGAGTATTTTTGCTGAATTTGTCAAATGCAAATGGTCTAGACATTGTTGATGTATTTATTGCCTATATATATTGTATATAGTTATTGTACTTATTGGGTTTTTTTTGTTTGTTTTTTGAGCTGAGGATTGAACCCAGGGCCTTGCGCTTGCTAGGCAAGCGCTCTACCACTGAGCTAAATCCCCAACCCTATTGTACTTATGTATATAGTTTTTTCTTATATTAGTTATAACCTTCTTTTATTATTTTAGTCAAAAAAGGGGAAATATGGTGATATATTGTGTACCCCAATAAAACTTGCCTGGGGATCAGAGGACAAAGCCAGCCACTATATTAAACATAGAAGTCAGGCAGTGGTAGTACACACCTTTAATCCTAGCATTTTGGAGGCAGAGATCCATCCAGATCTCTGAGAGTTCAAGGCCACACTAGGAACAGAGCCAGGCATGGCGGTGCATGCCTTTAATCCCAGCACTAGGAAGTAAGTAAGATGGTGGGGCACGGAAAGGGATATAAGGTGTGAGTAAACAGGAAATCTTTCTCTTGAGGCTGAGGATTTCGTAGAGGTAAGAATGTGGCTGGCTTGTTCTGTTTCTCTAATCTTTCAGCTTTCCCTCCAATATCTGGCCCTGTTTTTTTTATTATTATTATTATTAATAAGACCTTTTAAGATTCGTGTTACAACACCTGGATTTCATTACGCTAGAAACTGTCCTAGTTTCTAAGATGTTTGGAGAATGTGGCCATTTCAGCTTTGAGGAATAAAGCTCATGGAACCGGCCAGACTGTGATTTCAAGGAATTAAATCATTTGCCATGGGTCATTATTTATTCAACTCAACAAGCACTGTTGTTTTAGGTGCTGTATTTATAACAGTGAATAACTCATGGGTATATTCTCAAATTGCTCAGTGTTTAGTGCCCCCCCCCCCCCGCCCTTTGCTTCTGGATGCTGAGTACCAAGTAATTGCTATGCTCTGTGAGTGAATGCTGTGGTTATCCCAAGGTGGATGGTCCAATCAAACAGGTGTCAGTACTTGAATTGGACAGATCAACTGTTAAGTTTCTAAAAATCCCCAAACAAGGAAGTTGAATGACTTTCTCCTTAACTTCTCACTTACCTTTATATCATCAGAAGTTCCTTCTGCATTGCCTTCTTCCTTGGGTGTCCATGTCCTTAATCATGGATGTGGGAGTCACTGGCTCAAGCCAATCTTTGATGATTGTGAGTATCTGGCATCCTACATACTTAGGTCAGACACAGTTGGGGTGACAAAGATTCCATTGCACTAAAGACTTCCATCAGAGAGAACTCTTAAATGGTTATGAAAAGGTCAACTAGATTAGCATGTTAGGAGGCATGCTGGGCAGGTAGAATGGATTGTCATACCTCAGGTGGAAAATGATGATGTCTAAAGCTAAGCTAGATGTGGGAAGTGTTGCTGAGAGAAAGGACCCTCTACGTCAACATGGAGGACGCAAGTTTGGAGGACAAGGCATTTGAGGAGCATTTGGGGATGGAAATAAGATTGCAGTGAGGTCAAGATTTTATGAGAAGTACAAACACATACAATTATAGGAAATATGATTTATGAAATATGATTGTGGTAATTTTGCAGTCTTGATTATTCTGTCTATCTTAAAATATATGCAAGAAGGGAACATGGTCTCACTTTCCTGGGCATAAGAAAGGTGTTTTTTTTTTTTTCCTGCTGTTTCTGTGCTCAAATTATTTCTGGTCAGGCTTGGTTTAGATAGTATAAGTCCCCAAGTAAATGCACATCTGTTATGTGACATAAGACTATAGGTTCCTTGGCCCTTTAAGCCACTGAATCTGGTTTAGGAAGTAGCTTTTAAGAAGTCATTATCATTTCCCTTTTAATAAATCTTACAGCGCTCTGATGGTTTTGTTTTATATATGTTGTTTGGATGATTGCAAACTGATTAACTGCAGTATTGAGATATCCGATGTCTTGAGATTAGAAAAGGCATTTATACTAACGTTAACAATAAGGTAGTATATATACTTAAAATTTAAGCATAAACGTAAAGTGTTGTCAGCCACTCCCTCCCATACAGCTAAATGGTTTGAGAAATGGAGGTAAAACCAGAGATGAGCATGAAGTGGAGCTGGGAGAGAAGATGAGGAGGCTGCAGTTACATATTCTCAGTGAGTGAGCCAGCGGAGGCTGAGGTCTTCATTAGGATGGGGAGGGGGCTGTCTTTCTCGAATTTGCTATCCATTTCATTCAAAATCTTCAGTAACTGTTTTTCCTGTTTTCTTACCTATCTTCCTGTCTTCTCAGGCATCAGACATTGGCTTTATTTACTCCTGACCCTTGTGGTTTTGTTCTAAGGCTGCTCAGTTGTTGAGGTGCTGTAGATGTATCCTGCTTGTTAAATAAGAAACACAGAACCGATTGCAGAGTTAAAAACCATGAGGTCAGAGCAAAAGCGGAAAACCTTACCCTTCACTGCTTCTGCGGTTCCTCCTCTCCGCAAGAGACCTACTTCTGTGCGTCCTGTCTATTTATAGACTTTCTGTTCTCCTCCCTCATTGGTTGTAAACCCAGCCACATGACCTCCTTGTCACTGCCTGTTTGTACAGACCTCCAGGTCGTCTATGGTTGGTATTGAGATTAAAGGCGTGTGTCTGCCCTGCTGGCTATGTCCTTGAACACACAGAGATCCGCCTAGCTCTGCCTCCCAAGTGCTGGGATTAAAGGCGTGCCCCACTACTGCTCGGCTTCTGCTCTGGCTTGCTCTGACCTCAAGGCAATTTTATTGACATACAAATAAAATCACATTTCAATACAAATAAAATATCATTATATTTCCCCTTTTCTATTTTAATAAAAAGAAAAAAGGAAAAAGTTATAACTAATGAAAGAAAAACTATATACAAAAGTACAATAACTATATACCATATATACAAACAATAAATACCTAAGCAATGTCTAGTCCATTTGTAATTGACAAATTCAGAGAAAATAATTCCATTATCTATGCTATTTTGGTAAGTCCAGAATGTACCTGATTCACTTTTTATCCTAACTTATATAGCTAACGGAACTGTCTTATAACGTCTTTCAAATTTATACACTTACAGCTCTTAGTGAGTTTTTCTGAAATCCTTAACAAAGATAATTATAACTATAACTGATCTTCAACTCCCTCAGAGACCCAAGAAGGAAATAATACTACCTAATAAAAAATAAAAACAAGAAGTGCATGCAAGCAGCTTCAAAAAAAAATGTGAGTTGACAGAAACAGCCAGCTGCCTGGACAGTCACCTGAGGTTTCTCCACAGTGTTGGGGCATCATCTTCAGCCTACAAGCTTAGCGTATCTGACAGACTCTTTTGTGAACTAAGATGTATACAAGGTCAACAGTTTGACCTCACATTTGGTGAGAGCAGTCCATGTACCAGAAACACCTGAATTCCATTAGTGTCATGTCCTGATTCAGGATTTTAAATTCTGGAAATTATTGATGTCTTTTCAATTCAGCTGTCCATTTTTCTTGGCTGTGTATATGTGGCTTCATCTTGGCATCCTGTTCTTCTCCACATCTCTCTATTAAACGCCAGTCTACTATTGAGAGAGGTGAGCTTAGTTATTCTTCAAGAATAACTGTTTCATCTGCTGTTCCATTGCATATCAGAAGCCATTGGCCCACTCCCTGTTCAGCTGCCTTCGAAGAAAAGGGCACGGTACCTTTTACAGATTGCAAAGGTCACTCACTTCAGGGATGGTGCCATATTGTCCTGGCTTCAGAAGATGCCTTTTGTTAAAGCCACAACCACACTTGTTTTGGCAAGAATTGATAGTCCTTGGTTTCATGTCCTGTCTGTCCTGTTTGTTAGCAGTTGATTCGAGGATACTTTGTTGTCCAGTGGCTGACTTTTGCCACAATGAAAGTTAGCTCCATATGCAGTTTCTTCAATGCCCATATTTTCTCTGAAGTAGATTGGTACTGCCAGGAGCCATCATGTCTCATAGTCATAGCAGAAAAGAAAAATTCTTAAGTTATTAAAACATTTTAAATGCCATATTCTGTAGATCTCTGAAGGGTTTGAAGATGACCTGTCTATCTAAAATATATCTGTTTGATCTTGAAAACACACCTAATATGACTACAAGTTCAATTGTAATGTCTAACCACTAATTTTCATTTCTATATATCCTAATAGTTGGTAATACTAACATTCAAGGATTAGCAAATTGCATTACATTGTTAAATGAATGGTATAAATACAATATCTCGAACAAGATTAGAAATACGTATATGGTATATTCTAACAATCTCAATCTCAATAATAATAATTTGTATACAATATAAAACAATCCAATTGAATGTAAAGTATTTAAAACTAGTAATTGTCTTTTTTTTCTTTGTTTTTTTTTTAACAAGCACCTTTTGTCTAGCCCATTTCCTAACCCTTAACAACAACTTGTAACCAACCCTCCTAAACAATGAAAACTATCCCAGACCCAATACCCATAAAAAGACCAAAAAACCACCCACCCCACACCACCCCTTTGGGAATGTGGGCGTCGAATTCTTAAAATTGCTTCCTGCTGGGTATGGGCGAAGTTATCTTTATTCTGAAAAGAAAAATTTTGGGTTAATTGACAAATTCTAGGAAAGATAACTATATTCTTTGTTATCCATAATGCCAAAGTTCAGGGTTTATCTCAAGTCCTTGTTCAAGCAGTCTTTGAAACTGGATCATCTCAGCTAGCCATCTCAGAATTGCTCTAAGCACTTTGTAGTCCAAAGCTGATCTGTAGATGATGTTTGTCAGCTTAGTGATATTATTTTCCACGTGGAATTGTCGTTGTGGGGCCCCATCTTCTTCCTGGAGATTTCATTTGATGTTAGGCCTGGCCGTGATTTCCTGCAGAAAACTGAAAAGAGACTCGAACACAAAGACATGTATAGGCAGCTAATCGAAGCCTTTTCTCTAAATTAATTAGTACTCATATGACCATTATTATCTTAACAAAGTTTAAAAAAATATATATATATCTTGTGAATTTTGATATAAAATTCATACTTTAAGAAAAGTTTAAAGAATCAGAATAGAGTCAAAGAATTGAGATTAGTAATAGAATAGTCCCTTAATTAATTTGGTTTTTCTCCTGTCCCATGTCAGAAGATGGCTCTTTCTTCTGGTATGATACAGGGAGTTTTCATTTTCCTTTTAACAACATGCTTGAGTTTAAAGGAGGAGAGAGCCATTCTCCAACTCCAAAATCAGCTTGAAGCTTTAATTGAACTGGGACTACAAGAAGACTAAGAGTATTAATTTTTTAGAGAAGAGCAGAAACAAACATTTAGAAAGATTTATGAAATTTTGTAGATGATACATCAATAGGCCATTTTACTCTTTTTCCTGGGACAGATGATTTGTCCTTTTTCTTCAGTTGTCTCATTTGTCCAGTGTTCTTCAGATTCCTTAGCCTTCATTCTCCTAAAAGACAAAAACAAAAACCTTTCCCCAAGACTAATTTTGGGGAGGCCCCCTTTTGGCAAGTTACATCTGATTAAATGAAAAGGCATGTATTAATGTTATAAGTGAGTTTAAACTGGATGGTCATGTTGGTTGATGAACTATCACCTCCTCTAATTAAGAGGTCTCTCTTGTTCAAATCGAACCTTTATCCGTTTTGATGGTACCCACAGCTTATCTTCTCCTGCAGAAACAAAAGCAAAACCTCATCCCCAACGTAACACATGCCCTGGTTTCCATTCTGAGGTCAGCACATCCTTGAAGTATATAGGCTGATTTAATTCTGTTGTTTTTTCTATTAACCAATGTCTCTCTGCAGCTGTTGTTCCTTTCTCATTAGCATTGAGAAAATTCAAAGTTAATAGAGCATTGTGCAGTCTATTTCTGGGGTTTTTTGTTACCCCATTTTGTTTATTTATCATATCCTTTAGAGTTCTGTTGGATCTTTCTATAACTGCTTGGCCTGTAGGATTATGTGGTATACCTGTAATATGCTTTATATTATAATAAGCAAAAAACTGTTTCATTTTAATAGAGACATATGCTGGAGCATTGTCAGTTTTAATTTGTGCAGGTATACCCATGATGGCCATAACTTCTAGCAAATGAGTGATTACAGAATCAGCTTTTTCAGAACTCAAAGCAGTTGCCCATTGAAATCCTGAATAAGTATCGATAGTATGGTGTACATATTTCAATTTTCCAAATTCTGCAAAGTGAAACACATCCATCTGCCAGATTTCATTCCTCTGAGTACCCTTTGGGTTACATCCTGCTGGTAATGGTGTCTGATTGTAGAAGGAACAAGTAGGACATTTCTTTACAATTTCCTTGGCTTGTTGCCAGGTTATGGAAAAATCCTTTTTTAAACCTTTACTATTGACATGATGTTTCTTATGAAATTCTGAGGCCTCCAGCACATTTCCTATCAATAATTTATCAATCTCATCATTACCTTCTGCTAGAGGGCCTGGCAGACCAGTATGGGATCAGATGTGAGTTATATATAAAGGATGACTCCTTTCCCTGATTGTATCTTGTAATTGAATAAATAGTGAAGTTAATTCTGAAGCATCAGGGATAAATTCTGCAGTTTCAATATGTAATACCACTCTTTCAGCATACTGAGAGTCAGTAACTATATTGAGAGGTCCTGAAAAATCCATTAATACCAACAGAATAGCATACAATTCCGATTTTTGAACTGAATTATAAGGACTTTGAACCACTTTACTTAAATTTTCTGATTTGTAACCTGCCTTTCCTTGTTTGTTGGCATCTGTATAAAATGTCTGAACTCCAGATATGGGTTTTTCATGTACAATTCGAGGCAAGATCCAATCAGCTCTCTTTATAAGATCAATTCTATTGCTTTTAGGATATTTGCTGTTAATTTCTCCCAAAAAATTACTGCAAGCTCTTTGCCAAGGTTCACTTTCTGTCCATAATTTTTCAATGTCCTCTTTAGTTAAAGGTACAACAATTTCTGCTGGATTTATTCCTGCTAATTGACAAAGTCTCAATTTTCCTTTCAAAATTAAGTCAGAGATTTTTTCCACATAAGTTTTTAATTTTTTATTTGGTTTATTTGGTAAAAATATCCATTCCAATATAATATCTTCTCTCTGCATTAATATTCCTGTAGGAGAATGCCTAGAAGGTAAAATAACCAAAATGCAATCCAGCTTTGGATTGATACGATCTACATGTCCTTCATGTACTTTTTTTTCTACCAAGGCCAATTCTTTCTCAGCCTCAGGTGATAATTCTCTTGGACTATTTAAGTCCTTGTCACCTTCTAAGGTTTTGAACAAATTATTCAGTTCATCATTTTTTACCCCAACAATAGTTCGTAGATGAGAAATGTCCCCAAATAATCTTTGAAAGTCATTAAGAGTCTGTAGGCGATCTCTCCTAATTTGTACCTTTTGAGGTCTAATTTTTTGTAGCTCTATTTTATATCCTAAATAATTAATAGAATCTCCTCTTTGTATCTTTTCAGGAGCAATTTGTAATCCCCAGCCAGGAAATATTTTCTTTACTTCTTCAAACATTCTTTCTAAAGTATCTGCATTTGAGTCAGCTACTAAAATATCATCCATATAATGATAAATTATAGATTTAGGAAATTTTTTACGTATCACTTCCAAGGGCTGTTGTACAAAATATTGGCACAGGGTTCAACTATTCAACATTCCCTGTGGGAGGACTCTCCATTGAAATCTTCTAACCGGTTGAGAATTATTGTAAGTAGGCACCGTGAAAGCAAATCTTTCTCTGTCTTTTTCTTGTAGGGGTATTGAAAAGAAACAGTCTTTTAAATCGATAACTATGAGAGGCCATCCTTTAGGTAACAGAGTAGGCAAAGGAATTCCAGATTGTAGAGAGCCCATTGGCTGAATTACTTTGTTAATTGCTCTAAGGTCTGTTACCATTCTCCATTTACCAGATTTCTTTTTAATAACAAATACAGGAAAATTCCATGGGCTAGTAGATTCTTCAATATGCTGAGCATTTAACTGTTCTTCTACCAGCTCTTCTAAAGCCTGGAGTTTCTCTGTTGTTAAAGGCCATTGATGAACCCATACAGGCTTGTCTGTTAACCATTTTAAAGGTAGAGCTGTTGGTGCCTTTGGAAGATCATCAGTTTTTCTGCCCTGTTCTTGTATAATATGGATGGCTGGTGACCACTCTTTAGAATAATACCTTCTAATATTTCTCTCAGAAACATGTGCTAGTTTATTACTTATTTCTGAGGTTGGAGGGATGTTAATCTGAGTATTCCATTGTTGTAACAGGTCTCGACCCCATAGGTTCATGGCTATGTTAGCCACATATGGTTTTAATCTGCCTCTCTGTCCTTCTGGGCCTATACATTCGAGCCATCTTGCACTCTGTTTAACTTGAGATAATGTTCCAATTCCTAACAGTTGAACATTTACCTCCTGAAGAGGCCAAGATGGATGCCAAAATTCTGGTGCAATTATGGTAACATCAGCACCTGTGTCTACCAGACCAGACAACAAAACACCATTTATTTTTATTGTTAATTGTGGTCTTTGTTCATTTATAGAAGTTTGCCAAAAAATTTTCTTTATGGTCTCTCCTGAATTTTCTGTTCTCTCTGTCTCAGTTGTTCCATTACTCTGAGTAGCCTGGTTTATTCCAATAGGCATTTGGTCATTTAATTGCTCTGAGTAGGGGTCTCCTCTACGATTGCAGGAAAAGTCTGAACTGGATTCACTGTAGGGGCCTGCCTGAGGCCCCTCTGGGAGTTTCCCAAAGACTGAGGCAAAGTATTACCTTGTCTGTCCCTTGTTGATCTACATTCATTGGTCCAATGTCTTCCCTTACCACACCTTCTACATACTCCTGAAGGAAGGGGCATTCTGTTGCCATTGTTCCTTGAAGAAACGTTGTTTCTAGAAGTGCCCTGTTTACAGTCCCTTTTCAAATGTCCTTGCTTTCCACATCCAAAACATCTAACATTCCTCAAACCTCTTGAAATTGCTTCTCCTACCCACATATTATCATGATCATGAGCCTCAACATTAACCGTGTCCCTAATCCAATCTTCCAGGGGTGCAGATCTCGCCTTTAACGGCCTGATTATTCTCTTGCATGCTTCATTTGCATTCTCAAAAGCCAAAGATTCAATTATTTATCTGGCTAGCTTCTGAATTTGGGACCATTCTCTTTACTGCTGAAGTCAGTCTTTGTAAGAAATCTGTGAAAGATTCTTTGGGGCCCTGTATAACCTTTGTAAATGACTCAGTTTTCTTCCCTGGTTCCTCAACTCTGTCCCATGCATTCATGGCTGCCATTCGACATAGAATTAGAGTTTGCATATCATATAAACATTGTGTTTGTACTGCAGCATATTGGCCTTCTCCAACAAGCTGATCCTGGAAGATTTGTATACCTCTATCACTACATTGTTTTGCTATGTTTTTAGCTTCCTGTTTGAACCACATTTGCCACTGGAGCTGCTGTCCGGGTTCCAGAACAGCCTGTGCCAGCTCCCGCCAGTCCGGTGGTATAATTCTATTATAAGTTGACCAGGAGTTTAACATTTGTTTTACATATGGAGAATGCATGCCATAAGATACTATTGCCTCCTTAAACCTTTGTAAGTCTAACATTTCAACTGGAGTCCAAATATTTTGTGTAGTCATTTGACCAGGTTGCTGTTGTATGGTTACCAGATAAATTAAGGGTAATTGTGTGAAAACAGGCTTTCTTTCTGTAACCTTATAATCCAATCCTGAAACAACTTCACTGTTAATTTCTTCTGTCTGAATCTGAATTTCTCTATAATTCATTTTAACAGGTTTAACAGGTTTTTCTGAAATTTTTATCCTGGCACTTAAATTGACCATCTTTTTAAATAGTAAAATAAGGATAAGAAGATTAATAATGTACATAATTTGATCAACATTAATCTTCTCATATAGTTGTTCCATTACCATACTGCCTAAAATTTCAAACAAAGCCCAATTTTCTTCCAATGTACACATAAAACCCATTTTTTTTTAATGTGGAAAAAATCTCTTTTAAATAGTTTCCTTTAAAATATCTGATATAAATGACTTACCAATTCTGCGTAGAACAGTAGAAATCCGAGGGAATTTCCAAACAGCTACCTAGCGTCCGAGGTGGGAATCCAGAGAGACAGAGAGAGAGAGAGAGAGAGAGAGAGAGAGAGAGAGAGAGAGAGAAAGCGTAGCCACGATCTGGCTAAAAGCTTGAATCCAACTGCTTCAATGTTCCGGTCTGAGCCGAGTTGAGCCTGGACTCTGGCTTCCTTAAGCTCCGACGGACCACGTGCGCTGGCGTTTCAGCCAAAAGCAGCCTATCTGCAGTTGCGTGTAGCTACTGCAATTAGCGGTAGCTCCCGTAGGCCTGAGTTGTTTGTAGCACCGGCTTTTTAAGCAAGTAACTCCAGCTGCGGCTGTAACCGCCCGGAGCTAAGGTAGGTTGGGCCTGAGTCCTAAGCTGAGCTAGGCCTGGGTTAGACCGGGGCTAAGCCGGAGCTAGGGAGCCAGGCCCGCCCAGGTGGGAAGCCGGACCCACTGCCAAGGCAAGTGGTTTTTTAATGAATTCTTGCCACGTTGGGCGCCAAGGTGCTATATGAGGGTAAGTAGATTGTGGAGAATTATCAAAAATAGAAGCTGAAATGCTGGTTTGACTTTGGTTTGCATTTTGTGGGTTTTTTTTTTTTTTTTTTTTTGGTTCTGTGCACTATTTCTTTCTGAAATTTCTGTCTCTCTCTCTCTCTTTCTCTCTCTCTCTAATAGGGTCTCACTTATGTAGACCAAGCTGGCCAAAAACTCATAAAGTTTAGCCTTCTGATTGCTGGTATTAAAAGTATAAACCACCATGCCCAGATACTTTTTACTTAAAGTTTCTAAGAATATCTTGTCTAAAGTTCAGTTTAGTTAATCACTTATGATCCTCCTTTTTTGTGGATGTAGGGTCTCTCTGTGTAACTCGGGTTGGCCAGGAACTCATAGAAATCCCTCGGCCTCAGCCTCTGTTATCTGGTAGACATTATGATATATCCTGAGTTTGAAGAAATGAATAGGGCATATCCAAGGAAGACTAGTCCTAGAAGCATCAACCTCAAAACTGTAAAAGTAATGTTGGATGCTATACTGGGCCGTGGTGGCGCACACCTTTAATCCCAGCAGTTGGGAGGCAGAGGCAGGCAGATCTCTGTGAGTTCGAGGCCAGCCTGGGCTACAGAGTGAGTTCTAGACAGTCAAGGCTACATAGAGAAACTCTGTCTTGAAAAAACAAACACAAGTGATGTTGGACTATGTGACATGAGGGTTCCTGTGGGCATACTTAGAACAAGCATTGAAGTTAATGTACCCAGTGACCTTCTTTCTACATGCTTTCTCTGAGTAAGTTGTAAAGTCAGAGCGGCTTGTTTTTAATGTTTTCTAGGCATATATGACATCTAAAAATATGGAAGCCTATCAAAACCTAGCACTGTTCTAAAGTGATTTGCTCTTCAGATAACCCTTAAGAGACATTGATTACCACACTGATACAGCAGAGGCCAAAGAGATTAAGAAGCCAGTGAAGGAACAAACAGCTTGTAAGTGGCTGAACCAGAGTTCAAGTTCAGGCTATCTGTCTATAACTGGTCTTCTATGCTGGGTCTCCACTGATTCCTGCCAGAAATCAGGAGTTAATTGTAACTCCTAATCTGTTTTAGAGGTGGGGGAATGAGCAACACTCAACATTGTTTAATTCTTTTAGTGAAAAGTGTTTGAGAAGTTTTAGTGCCTCACATCAATATACCAGCCTCACTTCCCTTGTAAACATTTCTGGGACACTCAGAGCCATATTTTCACACTGATTAATGTTTGTGTCTCAATTCAGAAATTAAACTCTAGATGAAAAGGTGGTTTTGTTGGCAGTAAAGTTACCTTGTCCTTTTATTTGGTAGACAAGATCACATCCATCATGAGTCTAGGAGGAGAAAGGCTCCTGCTTATAATGGTAGCAGAGGTGTGGTTAGATTTGAAACATTTCGTGAAAACGGTCCGGAATTCTAAACAGAGATTCCAGGAAGGCTTGAAGGCTTCTGGACAGCAAGGTCAGTTTCAGGGAAAGAGAAATATATGATTTTTAGCAAGTTCTCCAATTCTAAGAATGTTTTCTTTCTTTAATTGAGTGTGAAAAATCACAGAGCAGAAGAGACACTGTCAAAGTGGTCTCTGTTTCTTCATCGCTGTTCGGAAGCCAATTCTCATCAAAGATGAGAGGCCTTCAGTGGGCCTTGTTAGCAGTTTCTGGGCCTACTTTTCAAATTCTGAACCAGTTGTGGCTGGGAAGTAGACACGACCCTGAGCTTAGGTAAATACCTTGGTGTTGTTTAATTTTTTTACTATGTAGATTTTTATTATATGGATTTATTATAGCAATCCTTATATATGGATTGTTTGCATCCCTGGCACATAACAGGAAGTATTTACAAAAAGTTAATTTATCACCTCCCTTTGCAGGGACATGATGGGCTCTTAGGTTTTTTTTTTTAATGTGTATGAGTGCTTGCCTGCATGTATGTATGTGCACTGTATGTGTGCCTAATGCCTATGAAGCCAGAAGGGGTCAGATCCCCTGGAACTGGAGTTACAGGTGAGCCATGCTGTGGCTGCTGGGTATCAACCCAGTTCTGCTGACAGAGCAGCAGCAGCTCTTAGCCACGGACAAATCTCGTTTTCCTGTGTTCTCTGTTACTAAAGAATGGCCCATTTCAGTGGCCAGAGGTAGACTTCTTTCCCTTAAACAAAATTATCACCCCTCTCCATTTCATTCAGAGAAGTGAGTGACAGGCCTGAAGTCTTCCTGTAACAACATCCTGCCTGGATTCTGAGCCTCTGGGGATGCAGTAGGAAGAAGAATTGCAAAATGTTCCTCAGAGATCCTTGTGACTACTTCCAGATGACACACCAACTCTCTAACAATGGTGTTGTGAAGCCTGAAGTCCCTGAATTCTATGGGAAAGCAGAGCAGGTTTTCTTTCACCCCAGGTCATCAAAGGGCCTAAGCTCCGCCCACTCTAGCCTGGGCTGTTGGGATGTGGAGTCTTAGACCACTTTCCACAAGTCCCCTCTGCCACTCTCTGGGGTGGTGAAAGAGCCCAGAATTTCTTTCCTTTAAGGACTGGCACTGTGTCTACTCCGTCTCTGTAAGTCTTGAGAGTCTCCTCCCATCGGTAGTGGCAATGTTGGGAGTCTTGCCCTGTGTGTAACGATGGTCGGCTTCATCTCCACTTTACAGAACAAACACTGTTCCTGCACCAGACTTTCCTTTATCCCTCCACGCTGAACTTGAAAAATGTCCCCAAGGACACTGCTTTCTCTCTCAGTTAGACTATACCTCAGCTGTGCTTTGGGAAGTGGGAACAGTGTCTCCCTTGTAATTTATGTCGTGAGTCTTCCAGTAGATCATGAATCTACTACCTTTGTTGAGGGACAAAAACAAACAAACAAACAAACAACAGAACAAAGCCACCATGAAAACCTTCTCTTGGGATTTCTGCCATGCTGCCATGAACCATTCCCACTTCCTGTCTGCTGTTATTATCATACCACATTCTGTTTCTTCTGCTTCAGTCACGTGGGGAAGCGTTAGCCTTCCTCTGACTCACAGTCCTACCGACATCCTCTGTGACGTCAGCAATGAAGCAGATACCATGTACTCTGCATTCCTTAACCTCTGACCTCCTCTGTGTGTCTGATGCCTACCCTCCTGCATCTGTCTTCACGTTAACTTTCTTTGACCCTGGCTTGACAGAGCCAGACCATCCATAGCCTTGTACCAGGGACTCACCTTCTAGCTTGCTCTGGTTCTTCTCTTTCTCATCTCAACTATCTTACCTCCCTGGAGTCTTGGCTTCCATGGCTGCTGCTTGAAACGAGCACCGGGGAGGAATTAGCAAGTTTTCACATTGCTGAGACCAACTTTTGTGGGGACGGTAATGACAAGTGATGGGTGATGTCGCTCAGTACGCTGTGAATGTGTGTTGCTCTGATTGACTGATAAATAAAATGCTGATTGGCCAGTAGCCAGGCAGGAAGTATAGGTGGGATAAGCAGACAAGGAGAATTCTGGGAAGAGGAAGGCTGAGTCAGGAGATGCCAGCCCGCCATCCAGGGAGCAGCATGTAATGGCACACAGGTAAAGCCATGGAACATGTGGTGACATACAGATGAACAGAAATGGGCTGAGTTTAAGTATAAGAGCTAATCAGTAGTAAGCTGAGCACTTTTAATTAATATAAGCCTCTGTGTGTTGGGTCTGAGTGGCTGCAGACTGGACGGGACACAGGAAAACTTCCAACTACAGACAAGTTTCTGGTACATTAGTGCAGAGGGACTAAATCCCCAACAAGGGGTCCTGTCATAGCAGGCTGTGGCCTCGATGCTTCAGGAAAGCCGCTCCCTTCCCTCTGTGGTACCCAGTGAGGACCATCAAGATGGGGCCAGGAGGGATGCTCCTGCACAGCACTCTCACTTCCTGCCTGAAGGATTTGTCATTTTGCCAAGGCCTGGCCTTTTGGGCAACATCAGGATATTATCTATGCATTTGTAAAACTTAGCCACCTGGGTGCTGTTCTTGTCATTGTCAACTGTTTTTGAGATGGTACCAAAAACCATCTCTGTATTTTTCTTTTTAAACTTGGATTTTTCCTCTCTCCCTCTCCCTTCCACCTTTCTCTCTCTGTCTCTGTCTGTGTCTGTCTGTCTCTCCTCCCCTCCATCCAGAGTCTCTCTATGTGGCTGTTCTGGAACTCTCTGTGTAGACCAGGTTGGCTGGCATTAGTCTCACATAGATCCACCTGCTTCTGCCTCTTGAATGTTGGCATTGAGGGTGGGTACCACTACACCTTGCTTGACCTTGTATTTAATAGCTGAATATTTCATCTTGTGTGCCTTCTGGAACTCATATTATACTGAGAGTATCTGCCAATTCTTCTAAGCAGGACAGGGCTTTGGCTGAGGACAGGGCTTGGTTGCAAGACAGGGTTTGGTTGCAGGACAGGGTTTTGTTGTGGGACAGGGCTTGGCTGAAGTAAGGCTCCCCTCTTCTTGGGGCTTTTAGCCCTAGGGTTACCCTTTAATCATGCCAGTGGCACCAGCCTTCTTGGTGATTTTCTCATGCATATCTTACAGTGTGAGAAAGAAGAGACTCTCTGTCTTTTGATTTTCTATCCACCTAACAGCTTCTTGTCATCACTCACCTTCCTCCTCCCCCATTCCTTAGCTTACATTACAACCGCTTGGTATGCCATGGCAAGGTGTCTTTGTTCCCAGTCCCTGTCTTGTCTTCTCTATACCTTCATCTAGATGCCCGGAGTGGCTGGAAATGTGATGGAAGGTAGAGACTGACACCCCTAAGTTCACGACTTCTGACTCTGGTGCCACACACGGTTGTTTGGTGTGCTGTCAACTCTGTCCCACGCTACACAGATATTCTTCTGATTTACTCTCTTTCTCTGTGCCTTAACTTTCACATCACCCCATGTAGTGGTTTTAATGAGAGTGGCCTCCATAAGCTCACATATTTGCATGCTTGGCTCCCATTGGTGAGCTGTTTAGGAAGGATTAGGAGGCGTGGCCTTGTTGGAAGGTGTGGTCATGTTGGAAGAAGTGTGTTACTGGGGTTGGGCTCTGAGGTTTCAAAACCCACACCAGGAAGTCTCTCTGGCTTCAGCCTACAGACAAGGTTGTAAAATTCTCAGTTCCTGCTCCAGCCCCATGCCTGTCTGTCTGCTCCTGCCATGAGGATCATAGACTAACTCTCTGAAACTGTAATAGAGCTCCCAGTGAATTGTTTCCCTTTATAAGTTGTCTTGGTCATGGTACTTCATCACAGTAATAAAACACCAAGACACTGCCTTTCTCTTCTAGACTCCTGTACATTTGGCTGCACCCAGAATTCAGGGGTGTCCAAATGAGATTGCTTCTACCTTCCTACATTAAAAGCAGAAACATACATGTGACCAGCATGAAGGTGGGAAGTCCACCCTCATGTCCAAGGCCTCCTGCTCTCTGGATACTGTCCCTCCACGGGAAGTAGCATAGCTGTCAGTTTTTTTTGTTTTTGTTTTTGTTTTTGTTTTTGTTTTTTTTTTTTGAGACAGGGTTTCTCTGTGTAGTTTTGGTGCCTGTCCTGGATCTCGCTCTATAGACCAGGCTGGCCTCAGACTCACAGAGATCTGCCTGGCTCTGCCTCCCTGAGTGCTGGGATTAAAGGTGTGTGCTACCACCGCCTGGCAGTTTTATGTTTGTTTGTTTTCTTTTAACTCCTCACTACCTGCACAAATATTTAAATATTTTATTTTTGTGTTACAATTTTAGTTTCTTGATATACTTTGATATTTTTTCATTTCCTGGAACACTTTTAATCATAGTTCTATGCATATGAAAAAAGGTTATTTGTCCAGTACACTCTTCATTTTCTACATTATCACTTATGTTTCACCTCTGGCGTGCTGTTCTCTGGGGGACCCTCCTTGACAACTGTCTGTATTCTGAAATGGTTATGGTTCCTTTTAAAATGTAAATGTAAAACTTGTGATAGCCGAATAAAATCACTAGATTTTTTTTTATTAATGTTGAATTTATTTATGTTGCAGTTTGGTAAGTTAGGCAAGACTTAGCATCAAAGAAAACAAGTTTATAGGATCTTTTGTATTATTTCTTAAAACTGTGAGTAAGTGTACAACTATGTTCAAACAGAAAGTAAAAAAAAAATGACCAATATGGATGGTGTGTGTGTGTGTGTGTGTGTGTGTGTGTGTGTGTGTACTGGGGCAGATGGAAGGTAAAGCTTGGGGAAACGGTGAGGATATCAAGGTATATTTAGCTGAAGAGTCTTCTTAGAGTGATGTTAGAAGCTCAGACTATTCTTCTCTGGATATAGAGTTTACAGATTGTTTAAATCAGGTCACACAGGATGAGGGTGTACCCTGATTACATGCTATCCTTGGAAGAAGAGATGGTCATAGACAGACAGAGATTGAAGTTTTATTGTCGTTACCCAAAGACCACCAAGTAGTGCTCTAGCAACCACCGGAAGTCAGAAGAGGGAAAGGAGGGTTCTGTTCTGGCACCTCTAGAGGGGAAGGACCACCAGTGCACCGACTTCAGATCTTTACCCTTCATGAATATGTTTATGTTCATTTTAGTTAACTCACCTTGTGGCAATTTGTACAGCATCATGTGAAGTAATTTCTCCTGAAGAGATGTAGACAAACACCTGCTTACGCTAGGTAGGCCACTGACAACAGACCACAGAAACAGTTCCACCCAAGGCTCGTGAACCAGTGACTTTATTGGGATTATAGAAGAAGCATGAGGGGTTGCTTACTAGAACATGGATGATTCAAGGCCAGTTGCATCACAAAAAGCTAACTTCAGTGATGGGACTAGAAAGGTGAGAAGCTTCTCTGAAGGGCAGGAAAACTCAATCCCAAGGGCAAGGAGGCTGCAGGGACAAAACAAACTGCTACATCCAGGCTGCACATGGGCCAGGCTGCACATGGGCCTGGCTGCACGTGGGCCCAGCTTCTGACCAACAGAGCTCTGAGTCTACCTGGCCAGAAAGCTGCAGACTGGAGGCCAGCAGAGACCTCCATAGCAACAGGAGCTGATGGTAACTTTTTAACAGCCCTGCCCTGTTTTGCTGCATGTGGTCAGTCACCCAGAAAATTAGGGCTCAACTGGTCCTCAATAAATCTGACCAATTGGATCTGGGATTGCATACCTACACTTGTGTCAAGAAACTCATTGGAGCAGGAAGACACAACGATGTCAGAGCCAGGCTCCCCACCCAGCTCCTGCTACCAAGACTCATCTAGAGGCAGAGATGCTTACCATTTCCATAATATTGGAGAGGGGCCTTGTGAATGCAGTTTCGGGAGCTTCCTGGGGCCCTATGTTTCAGTTGATTTTCTGAGTTTTCTGTACCTACCTCTTCCCTTCAGGAAAGAATGCTAGGAAATAGCTACACAGTGATCTGCTTCTTCTTCCTCTATAACATGCTTTCCACTCCCCTCTCTAGAATGGATCCATGTGGGATAACTCAGCTCCAATAGGCCTGAGGGCCAGCCAGCCCAAACCAGTAATGAGTATATGCACATAAGATACTAAAGGGGTCTGCCTAAGGGGCTTAGCAACAGCAGCAGAGCAATGATCTGAGGCAGCCATGTCATACCAGCAGATGCATATTCATCAGACCTTCCCTGGTAGAGGTTATATAAGGCTTGTCTCTTCCTGAATGAACTGAGATTGTTGTTTTCAACCTGACTCCCAGAGTCTGTGTTGTTGATTCTGCACCTACTCACTCCCTCTCCCAAAAGGGAGCCTCATGGGACCCTGCCACAGACCCATGTCTTGGAAGGGGTAATATGGATGTTTGATTATTTTCTCCCATTTATGGAGCATCAGTCCACTATGCCACAAGAATAGGCATTTATTCTCAGTCCTTGACCAGTTGTGAATCTGCAGGAATTGCTGGTCACTACAAAAATAGGTGGGTTGTCTATACAAAACAACAACAACAAAATAAAACAAAAATCACACCACAAACAGACAACACACACAGAGAGATACACAGACAAAGATACAAAGATACACACACACACACACACACACACACACACACACACAACCCCAAAACAAAACCAAAAAAAGCCCCCAAAGGAACTTTAGAATCAGCTTGTATCATAGAGCAAATGGACTTCACAGACATCTACTGAATATTCCAGCTAATGTCTTTGGAGTAAATACTCTTCTTAGCAGCTTTTGGAACTTTTATCAAACTAGGTCACATTTTAAGTCATAAACAAAGGCTTAAAAAACACAAAAGAAATAAAAATAACTTTTGCATATTATTAGATCATAGTGGAATCAAAATCAACAGTAGGAGAAACTATACAAACTATATAACACATTCTGGAATGATCAATGGACCATTGAGGAAATCAAGGAAGAAAATAAAAGGCTCCTAGAATCAAAAGAATGTGAAAAAACAACATACCAGCTCTTTGGGGCTACAGCAAAGAAGTCCTAAGAAGGAAGTCCATTTCTATTCATGCCTATGTTAAAAACATCTGAAAGATCTCAAATAACCTAATGATGGACCTCAAGGTCTTATAGGGAAAAAAGAACAGACCAAATCCCAAATTAGTAAATGGAAGTAAATAGTAAAGATCAGGATGGAAATTAGCAAAATGAAGCTGAAAGAACAACACAAAGGATTGGGGGAAACAAAGGATTGGTTCTTGGAAAGATAGATAAGATTGACTAACTCTTAGACAAACTAACCAAAAAAAAAAAAAAAAAAAAAAAAAGAAGGAAGACTCTAATCAAATTAGAAATGAAGATGAGGACATTACATCAGATGCTAGTGAAATTTAGAAGACCCTTAGGGAATTGTTTGAAATATATTACAGGGGCTGCAGAGAGGTCCTGAGTTCAATTCCCAGCAACCACACACATGGTAACTCACAACAATCTGTAATGAGATCTGGTGCCCTCTTCTGGTATGCAGAGAGAACACTGTATACATAATAAATAAATCTAAAAAAAGAAATATATTACAATAAATTAGAAAATCTAGAAGAAGTAGAATAATTCCATGTGCAACCAGATAAAATGAAATCAAGAGAATATAAATAACTTAGACATATCTGTAAAAAGCAATGAGATTGAAAGAGTCATGAAGAAAAGTCCAGGACCAGGCCAATGCTGCTGAACTCTGCTAGACCCTTAACAAAGGGCTTATACCTCAAATCATCCCATACAAAGGAATTATAACTTATCTTTGGACCCAGTTACTACCTTGGTATCAAAACTAAATTAGGACATCACAAAAAAGAAGGAAAAGGATAGACCAATTTCCCTGATGGACAAATGAAAAAAATTCCCTAAAAGAAGAGTCAAATTAATGTATTAAGAGCATCATATGCCATGACCAAATTGGTTTAACTCCAAAGACTCAAGAATGGTTTAATGTATGCAATCAATAAATGTAATACACTAAATAAGTAGAACCAAGGATAGAAATCACAGGATTGACTCAATAAATGCAGAAGAGGTCTTTGACAAAATTCAACATCCCTTCATGACTGAAGCCCTAAAGAAACCTGAAAGAGAAGGAACATTATTTTAACATAGTAAAGACACATGACAAACATATAACCAACATTGTATTAAATGGTAAAACTAGATATATGCACTTTGTTTTTTCACTCTTTTGAAGCAGAAGTTGAGCCTTACTTGTATTATTGAAGTACTCCCCCAATGAGCTACAGCCTCAGCATTCCCTCTTAAGTCAGCAATCATGTAAATATGTCCACTCTTCAGTATAGTGTTTGAGCTCTTAGACAGACTGATAAGGCAAAAGAAAGAAAGGAAGAAAGCAAGAAAGCAAGAAAAGGAAAGAAAAGGAAAGAAAGAAAGAAAGAAAGAAAGAAAGAAAGAAAGAAAGAAAGAAAGAAAGAAGGGGCCACAAGTTGGGAAGGGGAAGTCAAATTATCTCTCTTTGAAATGACCTGAGCTTATACTTAAAAGACTCCAATTCCATCAGAAAATCCTTAAACTGAATGTCTTTGAATGAAGTAGCAGGATTCAAACCAACATACAAAAATTGCTAGACTTTTTTTTTTTTTTTCTATACTAGTAACAAACTGTGAAACAAATCTGGAAAACAATCCCATTCATTATGACCTTAAAGAATACTCAGGAGTCAACCTCAGTAAGGAGAGGAAAGACCTATACAAAGAAAACTTTAGAAAATTAAAGAAAGAAGTTGTAGCAGACACTAGAAGATGGAAAGATCTTCCGTGTTCATGGATCAGCAGAGTTAGCATTGTGACAGTATTTCCAGAAGCAATTGTGGATTTAATGCAATCCCTGACAAAAATCTCATTTACATACTTTACAGGACCAGAAAACAGACAATCTTGAAACTCATATGGAAGAACTAAAAGACGTAGCCAGAGTAATTCTGAGCAAAATAAGCAATGCTGTAAGAATCACAAAACCAGATTTCCAGTTGTTCTTCAGAGCTATAATGACAAAAACATCACACTACTAACACAAAAACAGACATGTACAGAAATTTGTGGCTTAACAAACATTCCTCAAAACCATAACCCCTGCCACCTCCTCTCTCAAACCCAGAAAACCCCCAAACCAAAACCCCTACTGCCTACTCTCCCAAACCCAGAAAAACCCCAAACCAAACTACTCAACTAACCAACCAACAAAACCAAACTCCTGACACGGAGCAGTGAAATGAAATCTACAAGAGAGGGTGAGGTGAGGTAAATATGATCCAAGTGTTTTGCATGCATCTATGAAAATGTCAACCGGAAATCCATTACTTTGCACAAATAATATATGCTGATAAAAGTTTAAAAAGGAAGATTCAAACTAAAATATAGTCATAATAAGTAAGAAGAAATAACTTTGTAAGTGTACGTGTCCACAGGGCTTAGTTTGAGGATTATAAAAATGGGCTAATTGGGAGGAAGAATAGGGTGGGTTTTGTGTATTCTAATTTTTTAGAGATTTATTCATTTTTATTTTATTTGTGTTGATGTTTTGCCTGCATGTATGTTTGTGCACCAAGTGTATTCAGTGCCCATGGAGGCCAGAAACAGTTATCAGATTCTCTGGAACTGGAGTTACAGACGGTTGTGAGTCACCATGTGGGTGCTGGGAATTGAACCCTGGTCTTCCGAAGAGCAGTCAGGCCTCCTAAGTGCTTAGCCATCTCTTTAGCCTCTCCAAAGTGTTTTTAATGAGGATAATAGGCTCACTACTACTCTCATGTTCTTTTGTAAAGGTGAGCACTAGAATTGTCTTTGTCATTTCTTGGTTAGTACATGACAGGGCAGAGCTGTACAAGCTTTGCAGAGGGTAAAATTCAGTGGAATTTCTGCAGGCTTCTTTTCTGAATGGGTAGAAAAGGATCTTTGGATATCAAGGTTTGGGGAGGAATTATTCTAGCTCTTCTCAGGAGAGTATGCTCAAAAAATCCAGGACCCAGATGGCACATATTGTTATACCACCACTCGAGAGGCAGAGACAGAAGGATCATAGTGAGTTCCAGAACAGCCAGAGACAAAGAAAGAATAAACCATGGTCTCCCTAAACCATATTCCTTGAAACATTTAATGCCTACTAGATCACAATCATGGACTTAAATTCAATTATTGGGGAATTTATTACTGCAATTTAAAAAGTGTGTGTGTGTGTGTGTGTGTGTGTGTGTGTGTGTGTGTGTGTGTGTATGCACCATGTGTGTTCAGGAGCCCAGGAAGGCCAGAAGAAGGTGTCAGATCCCCTGGAACTAGAGTTACAGGTAGTTGTATATGGACCTGTGGGTGCTGGGAACCTAACCCAGGTCCTTTGCAAGAGTAGTGAGTGCTCTTAATCACTGAGCCATTTCTCCAGATCCTGAAATTAGGTTTTATTTGTTTGGATTTAATGCTAATGTTATTCTGATATGATTTTTAATTTGTCAATCATATTTTCCCTAAGAAGTATTTGAACCAGGTATGGTTGGCATATGATTTTAATCCTATCACTAGGGAGGCAGAAGCAGGCAGATCTCTGTGAGTTAGAGGTCAGTGTGGTCAGCATAGTGTCAGGATAGTCAGGACTACATAGTGAGAATGTGTCTCAAAGGAAAAAAAAAATCACTACTTTCTATGCCAGAAGTGGAGAACACACAATAAAAGGATATCATCTGTTATTAAAAAGCTTAAGACCAGAACACACTTGTGAAGGGGATGGGAATGGAGAAGTTTGTTTTGCCAGCATTTGATGAACCAAGTATTTTTCCGTATGCAAGGAACTGTTCAAATGCTTTAAATGAGTGAGCTCTTTGAATCTTCCAGGTCCTTTGACACAGATTACACTTTCCCACTCATTTTACAGGGGAAGAAGATGAGGCCAGAGTATTTGGAAACATCCCTAATCTTGGTAGGTGGTAAAGTCAGGCCAAGCACTCAGTACATTAAGTACAATTATTACACCTCAAACCAGGAAGAGCACATGCTTGTGCGTCCATGCTAGCTAGCATCAGGTGTCAATCTGACACAGCTAGGGTCACCTCAGAAGAGAAAACCTCAGCTGAAGAATTTCCTAGTGCAGATTGGCCTATGGGCATGTTTGGGGGCATTGTGTTGTTATCAATTGAGGCAGATGGGCTCAGTACACTGTGAGTGGTACCATCTCTAGGCAGGCACCATGTCATACAGGTCTTGGGCTGTATGAGAAAGTTATCTAGACATAAGCCTGTGAGCAAGTGAACCAGCAAGCACCCTTCTTCTGAAGTTTCTGTTCCAAGCTCCTGTTTGGGTTCCTGCCTTGGCTTCCCTTAATGATGGACTGTGTGTGACCTGGAAGTACAAGCCAAAGAAACCCTTTCATCCCAAAGTTGCTGTTGATCAGGTTTTTTTTTTTTTTTTTAAATTTATTTTTTAATCATAGAACAGAAAACAAAATAGAACAATAACAATACCAATGAAACACACACACACACACACACACACACACACACACACACACACACACACGAGAAACAAAACCAGCCACTAACTAGCTGGGCACAGTGATGCTAGAGGACTTGGGAGGTTGAGGCTGGAGGATCACAAATTTAAGGCTATTTAGTGAGTTCCTTGCTCAAGAAAAAAGTAAAATGACAAATGGGGTGATTGTGGTGGATGGGGACAGTTAAGAGAGGCTTCATGATTTCAATCCCAAACCAGATCTACATGTGCGACATCACTACTTCAGTCTCTGGATGTCCACAGCTTGGGAGAGTTCTGAAACACAGGCAGGGAGGAATGTGTTCACTCGATGCATTCTTTCTTTAAACTTCCTTGATGGTGAAGTCCTTCTTCTTCTGGGGTAACACTTTAACAAATCTTATAGCACATGCATTGCTCTGTAATTGGAGAAACGTTAGTTTAGGAACACGATCTATTTTCCAGCTACCTTTAGGCTACGCGGGAGCCCTTTGTGGCTTTAATAGCCACAGAGGATCCAGTGAAGTTACACTAGGCAGGCCCATTAGAAACTGCCATAGATAGTTTGCGAGGTTTGTAGGATTTGAGTGGAATTCCTGAACACTTGGCAGGCTATCGAGTTTTGTGTATTTAGCCAAGCTTTATTCGTAGCCACAGCTGAGTTCTTATCAATTCTAGGAAAGTGTTATGTTAGCCAGGTTATCTGTTGCTGGTCTGGGGAGTATTCACACTAAAACCAGAAGAGAAAGTTCTGTTTTGTCCCTGGTCTTATCAGTGCACTCTTGGTACCCAAGGGGCATGATCTTCCGTCCATCATTTATGATAGTGTTTTGTCCTTAATACAAAGATTAGTTTATGGCCAGCCTGGCTACTTATAGATAAAATCATGATCAATGCCTATGAATGGTCTTGGTGTTTTCCTGATGCACAAAAATTGATGAAACATCCAGAAAGATGCACCTCAGCCTTTACTTTATAGCTCCTTGCAATAATAGAGGGACTTAAGTTCGTGAAACATCCCTGTTTGTCAGCTTTCTGTCTGTCATGAGGACAAAAATATCAGAAAATCAATTTATGGAGAATAATCACTTTGCTCATGGTTTTACGAGGTTTCAGCGTTCAGTCAGCCTGTTGCTTTGGGATCATGGCAAGACAGTGAGAGAGCATCATGGTGGAAGGACATGGCAGAGGATGTTGCTAATCTCATGGCATCCAGGAAGTAAAAGAGAGCATCTGGGATGGGATCCATGATACCCTTCAATGCAACCTAACATTCTTCCCTGAGTTCCTTTTTTTTTTTTTCTCTTTCTAAGACAGGATTTCTCTGTGTAAGAGCCCTACTTGTCCTGGAATTCAATTTTTAGGAGTTCCTACATCTTAAAGGTTCCATTGCACTCTAATATCTCCCGAGAACTGAGCCTTCAGGACCATTCCAGACCCAAACTTTATTGAGCTCCTCTCTGTTGGAAACCACCATTTAGCCCTATAGATAGTATTTAATTTTGACCTTACAACTACCCCCAAAGGTAGGTGTTACCATCATTTTATATAAGAGGAGACAGAGCTTAGAGAGATTAAATTATCTGCATAGATTTAAACAGCAAACGATAGGGAAGCAGCTGAGTCCTAGTGTGTCTGGTTTTCAATCCCACACTTTTAATTCTCTGCCTCTTTACTCCCCTAAAAGGGAGACGTACTGGAGATTAGAGCAGTACCCACAACACCAGAATTTGAAGCACTTCAGGTAATTGAGTCAATGACACATCGTTTGCTTTGATAACAAAGACCATAATTTTCGATCCACATCAGCTTAAACTTTATTTCCACCCCGTCTCTCTGGCTTAATTGAAAACAAAAGGCTCTATGATGGGCTGCTTTGTGGCCAAGAAGCTCCTTATTTAGTCATTACTCAAATAGCTGACCGTGTATGGCATTCCCTGGATGTAGCAGGAATCTTAACAGGTCTTATTAATAAAATCAAACCTGAGGCCAGTTATTGGGGTGAATGCTGGAAGATCAGAGAAGCAGAACAAGCCACAGCTTCTTCACCTTGTCAATTCCCCAGCTGATCTTGGTTCCTCAGACTGGAAGCTTCTGTGTCCTCAACCCAATGACTCTCAGCTGAACTGCTGCTCGAAAGCCTGAATGCTTAACCAGCCAAAATGCTTCTAGATCCTGGTCTTCACACCTTATATACCTTTCTGCTTTCTGACATCACTTCCTGTGATTAAAGGTGTGAGTCACCATGCTTGGCTGTATCCTTGAACAGATGGATTTCTGCCTCTGGAATGCTAGGATTAAAGGCGTGTGCTACCACTGCCTATCCTCTATGTTTAATATTGTGGCTGTTCTCTCTCTGATCCCAGATAAGTTTATTAGGGTGCATAATATTTTGGGGAACACAAGACCACCGCACCTGGAAGTAGGAATCTCCTCTCTGATGAGAGGCTAAGAGGCGGCTCTACTTTGTATGTTGCTGGAGGAAAGCTAAGGGGCAACAGCTGAGAATATGTTTCGACACATGTGAGTGGTATGAACCTTGTGCCCCTTAGGAGGTATAAAGCCATGGATGTTCCTGTGGTTCTTATGAAAAAGCTTCCCAAACTTCCAGGGCTCGACACAGGGGACCAGGGCCATCACCAGCAAGAACGAGGATGTTCGAAGCACAGGCATACACAGTGGGGGTCTGCTGTGGGATGTCTTTCTGTATGCTGTGAATAGTATGTGCTGCTCTCATTGGCTGATAAATAAAGCTGTTTGGCCAATGGCAAGGCAGAATAAGGTTAGGCGGTACGTTCCAACTGAAGACAGAGACAAAGAAGAGTGGAGTCAGGGGAGATGCCAGCCTGCTGCCCAAGGAGCAATAAGATGCCAGCACATCAGTAATGCCATGGCCATGTGGCAACATATAGATGAATAGAAATGGGTTAATTTAAAATGAAAGAGCTAGCTAGCAGGAAACCTGAGCCATAGGCCATACAGTTTGTGATTAATATAAGCCTCTGTGTGTTTATTGGGGATTGAGTGACTGCTGAACCATGTGGGACACAAGAAAACTTTCGTCTACAGGAGTCAATGATTATTCTTTTGTTTTGAGGAAGCCTTTCCTTCACAGAACATTTTGAAGAACCACAAAGACACACTTGCCTTTTATTCTAGAATCTGAGGAATAACCCATAAAAGTAGGCTGTCACTGGTACAGAATTTGAAGTAAGTCCCTGTATGCAATCTCTTTTAATTGCCACAGCAGTAGTAGGACAAGTCTTATGGTTTGGAAGCAATCTTGGAGTGATTATTATTCACTGTCCTGGGGCTGAAACTCATTTCGGTCCCAGAAGCCTATTTTTCTCGAGTGTGTGCACTGTAGGAGGGCATTTTGGTTGACCTGCTCTATTGCAGGCATGGTACTGGTTCTTTAAGAAGCACTCCCTGGCTGAGTGTACTGCTGTTTGCCTTAAATCCAGCCTTCACTCAGGAGGAAGAACAGGTGGATTTCTATGAGTTTGGAGACCAGACTGGTCTAAAGAGTGAGACCCCCGTCTCCAAGGAAACCAAAAAGAGCGTGACAAAAATAAACCAAAGAGAAGCCGTCCCTGGTAACACAACTCTTTGACACAAGTCAGATCCTACTGAAAGGATGCAGTCACTTTAGATCCCGATCTGCAGCACAGCTTCAGGTGTGTAGTAGCTCCTCAGCCAGTACTGAATGACACTTTAGTTGCTCCCATGCTTCCCCTACTTGACGGCTTCCACTTGGTTTCCATGCTTGCCCAGCTCATGTGTGATCGTTGTTCTCTCCCCTTTGGTTTTGACTTCATGCTGTAGACGTCCACAATCGAAACGTAGTTTTGCTTTCACATGGAGGAGGCATTGAGGAATCAGTGGTATTCTGAGTAACCATCTTAATAAGATGGATATGGAGACCATATAATGGTAGTCTTTACCTTAACCTCATTCATACGTGTGCCTGAGAAATGTGAATCAGAAAAATAGAGGAGTCTGGCAAAATGTTGAACCAAAGTGTAGCCTGTTTCCCTCACTTGGTAATAGATGAGGAGTAAGTGGTGTCTTTATCTAGATAGATATTTCTGCAGCCCTGGGGGAAGGAGTCACACACACTGTGTTTACAACTGTGCATATTGAATATTTCCTAACAGGAACATCCCCATATGGTAGGCTGGTGATGTGTTACTTGGGGGAGAATCAGGATATTTTTATACTGTGATATTTTAAAGAAATTATCTTTATTTTTAAGTGTTCATCTGGATAGACATGCCAATGAATATTTTAGGTCACATTTTGAGCAAAACGCACAAGTTTTTTTTTTCTTCACACTTTACGTGTGTACACAAGATGACACAATTTAATGGGCTCTTAAAAGACCGAAGCATGAGGAACACAGTGAGATACAAGCTCATAACCAAATCGAAGTGAGTGAGCAGATTGGATTCAACATAAAAGGTCACAGAACTGTGTTTTCTAGGAAGGACCATCTGAAGACAGGGTTGCAGATGTGCTCCAAGGCCCTTTGTGAGAAGCCAGAAGCAGTGAGAGGGACAAATAGCTAGTTTTTACTTAACCTAACAGGGAACTATGGGTTGGCAGGGTTTCACGAATCAGGTCTGTTTATTGAATGACCACAAAGAAAAGCAGGCTCTGATTATCACTCCTAACAGTGACGTATCATGTCCTCTCTCTCTCTCTCTTTCTCTCTCTCTCTCTCTCTCTCTCTCTCTCTCTGAAATCTTGACTTTGGCATACTAAAACCTAGTTCTTTGAGTTCTTCCTTTCCAAGCAGCGAAGGAATTACACGTGAGCTAGATGGGCTGGCAGATTAAGTCTTCAAAGCTATAGGGAAACATGGACCAACAGCCATGTCTCCACTACTAATTGAACGACTTGTATTAAGTTATTCCAAGAGAGCCATTAGCAGGCAAAAAAGAACAGTTTTCACATTTTTTTTTTTTTTTTTTTTTTTTGCCAACAAATGTGGAGCTCAAGAAGTTTCTAGACAGCAGAAAAAGGAAGGTATATCTAATTTATGCATCATGCCCCGTTTTACTTCTGATTTTCATTATGCTGCATCTTAACCATTGAATAGTTGGTAGTTTTATTCGTTAACTCCTCTTTAAGACTCAATTACAATGTGAAAACCTTTCCCCTATAAACCTAAAATTACTAAGAATGTCCCACCCCAATTAAATCACAATATAATTATAACTTAAGCAAACTCTATTTCCTCAACTCTAGGTAGAGATTTCATTGGCTAGAAACAGTGTTTTCTGTACTATTTCTATTTTGTCATCCTGAGCAATCAATTTCCTTAATTTGACCTCCTATGCATAAAACCAGACTACTACAGTCCAAAAGAAGAGAGGGTTTGGAGTAGGAGTCTAACTGCTGTACCCATCCATCTTGCTTGAGGCCTTGCTTATACTCAGAGCTTCAGAATTTCATAGCAATAAGGAAACACATCAGCTCATAGCTGCTACAGAAAACAAAAGTTAGTGTAAATTTTCCACAACTTCCCTTCTTACCCATATCAATAATTTCAACGTATCATCCACCCATTTCATAAGTTCTTCACTCTTTCTTCAGCACCCCCTCCCCTTACAACCTTGCCTACTTTAATGAAAATTTAATCAACTTTCCAATTCCCTCCAAAACCTTAAGTCTGCAAGCCCCAATCTCTCCATAAGAACATATTCCAGGCCAGTCAAGCTTTTAACCTTTCACTTGTATTATTAGGAGAAACAAAAAGACCCACATGAGCTGTACTTAGGAAGTGAGAGCAAGCTGCCTCCATCAGCTTGAGAAGCGGCTTGATGATGGCAGAAAGGTTCCCTCTCCCCCTGTACATAAAGGTAAAGAGAAAGGTTACTGGCAGTTTTCATCTAACATTAGTTATGCTAGGACTTATAAAGAAAAGGCCCAACGCGCAGAGTTAGGCTGAGTAAGAGTGCCAAAACACACTAGATTTTACAGCCAACTGTCCGCAGGAGAGCAGCAGAAGAATTCCAAGCTGACTACTGGTTCCAGCCTACAGAACCACAAAGACTTGCTAGGAAGGGAAAGTCTCTTACAAAACTGAAATAGTTTCTTTCCTTAAATAATGTTAAATTCAACTAAATAGTTGGGCAGTTGTTCACATGAAGCTATAGAAAAAAAAAGAAATAACCAGTTACTATCAACACCAAAGAAATGCACACCAACCAACCACGGACCAAAGGGACTTTGGTATTGTAGTCATAACAGACAGATGTGTGGCTTTAGGAGCAGGGAGTTCCCTGATGGTTAGATGTCAGGGCCATAGAAGGCTTTTGAGACCTGCTATGTCTCTTGTGAGGTCGATGCACCCCGTGTTCCATAACAGGAGTCACAAACACAAGCTTATCGGCTGGCTTGTTAAAACAGCGTGCAATGTGGCTGCCCTGAAAAGGGACTTCCGTCTTGCTGAAAGGGTGTCTTTATTCTGAGGAAACCATACTTGGTGCCATAGACTGAAAACTATGGTCTCAAGAGGAATGCACGAGAAGTTTCCAAAAAATAAAAAAAAAACAGTTCCCTCCAAGATGATACTCAGTTTTGGCTTGTGACCTTAGCAGGAAAGTGGAGAGATGGTGGTCCTTGGGGGCAGGCAGTTCAGAAAGACATCTGCAAAGATTTAGGTTGGGCAGCTTTGGGAAGAGGAAAGATGTTTACAGTTAAGGCCTTTATCTGCGAACAACAGTATATTAATAAACTCTATACCATATTTACAAACGCATTCTCTTGTATTAAAACTAACAGTATTCTGTTCACAGTGCCATTGTTTATACAGGTAGCAATCCCATAATACTCGTGTATTTTGGCATGGGAATCAGTAGCGTTTGGTATTTACAGAAAATGTACACGTGTGAATATAAACAGGTCACTGAATCCGTAAAAGCCAGAAGGGCTAGCGGTGCAAAGGAGTGAACTGTACAGCACCTTCCGCCAGATGGGAGGGGAAACGTGGTTTCGGAAATCACAAGGATGCCAGATCTCTGACTGAAAGTGGTATAGAGCCGATAGCAAAACAATGAACCCCCTCTTCAGGTTTGGGTACACTGAGTAATCTTAGTCCAGAGTTTTAGACCCCTTGTCTGGTGCATGAAATATAAAAGTTAAAAAGATTCATTATTATCTTATAATAATAATTATTATTAAAATAGAAGGTACTTTCTCTCACACTCTCGTTTGTGCTCTGGCTCTGAAGACCAGTCTTGCAGTTTCCAAGTATGCTGGTGTTGTCGCACGGGTCAGCAGTCAGATGGCGAACCCTAAAAATGCTCCGGACTTAGGAGCCGCTGCCAGTCAGCGTGACCAAGGAAGGGCCAGAGGGGGACATGGCAGGAGCACCTCTTTCTTACTCCTGGTCTTTTCGGTTGGGGCAGCTGCCCCAGAATCAGCTCGAGGGACAGACAGGACGAAGCCGAAGCCGAAGCTGCTCATTTCGGCAGCTCATGCTGAGGCGGCAATGGCTTCTGTACACTTGGATCAAGGAAGGGAGGCGGTAAGTGGCAGGCGGGTGGCATTCGAAGCCCAGAGTGGTGGGTTTGTGGCGAGGGCCATCGGATGGCCGTGCTCCTGCAGACCCGGCTGTCTCAGGGCGTGGCGCCTTCCGCCTGCTCCAGGGTCTCCGAGGTGGTGGCCGCAGGGTCCTGGCCGCTGTCCCTGCGTCTGTGCTGCTTGGACAGCAGGCTCGTCCACTGGGCTTTGTTGTGTGCGAGATGGCTTAGCATGTTCTCCGACAGGGTGCTGTTCCCGGTGAACCGGGCCCACTCCCGGAAGAGCGGCTCCACGATGTAAGTCATGAAACCTGTAACATGCAAGGTCACAGGCGAGGTCACCACAAGGGGGTCAGGCCCACCTCCTTCACAGACTGAGACCCACAGGGCACTGGCCCGCAGGGGTAGGTGGGCAAACAAGACAGGGTCACTACCCTTGGTTTGGCGGCTCCCACTTAAACTCTGCAGACTTCAGGCTCCCCGTTCGGGGAAAAGGACCTGAGTACTAACCAAGCCCGCAGCATTCGTGTGGGAAATGGCTTACTTAACACAAGCCAAATGGTCAAAGCTCCTGACTTACGTGACGAACGTTAGCTGTCATTATTTGCAGAGAGGGAGAGAGACAAGCGATAAAGAAAAAGTGTGCAGAATAAGGGAAGGAGACAACAATTGCAGGGATTTAAATCAGAATTCAGAATTCATTCTGCTTACCTGGTAGGGTACTTTTTTTTTTTTTTTTTTTTTTTGGATTATTACTTTTATAGTATTGTCTTGGCTCAATGACATCAGTATGTGTGGCATTTTTTATTTAATTTAATTTAGTTTTTTTTTGAGACAAGGTCTTGCTATGTAGCCTAGGCTGGCCTCTTGCCCCAGCCTCTCCGATGCTGAGGTTATAGGCATGTGCCAGCACGCCCAGCTCTAAACATTCATTGTCCACACGGATTTTTAAAAAACAGTGCTAGCTAGGATCGAACCCAGAACTTAGCTAGGTAAATGCTCTACAACTGAGCACATGCCCAGCCCCTTTGATGTAGATTTTTACCTGCAGAAAGAAATCTGCTTTAGTGACCACAGACCACTGTTTGATGTTAGATTTCCTAGTTTCTCCAAACCCTCTTCCTGACAGGGTCTTGGTTTGTAGCCTTGGCTGGTCTTGAACTCATCATGACCCTCCTGTCTCAACCCCCAGGGTGCTGAGGATACGGGATTCTACACTCTCGTCCAGATAAAGTGTCTGCTCTTTTAATCATCCAACACTCACTATGGTCTGACCCTGTCTTTGTTAATGTGTTTTTCACGTTAAGCATGATCTCTCAAACAAAGATAACTTTCTGTATAGTGTGGAATATTTGGAATTATCATAAACTTGGATTTATTTATTTTTCATTCTACTTCCTTGAAATGGAAGCATGAGGAAAAAGGCAATTTTTTTTGTGTGTGTGTAATAATTTTTCCAGCATCTAACCCTTTGTATTTATAAACACACAAGCTATAGGACAATCTGATGTTTTTATTGGACAAACAGCAGACATCTGGCCTGTGGGGATGCTAGGGAGAAGGAGGCAGCAATGTAGTTATTGTGCATTTCTGAATTATCTTGTGTGAAATATGACTTAAATCTTGTGCCACATCATTGAGATGACCCAAACTTAGGAAAGATTCTTAGGTTGGTGGTTTTGTGTCTGGTTTAACCATCCTAATAAGGCAATTAGAGAGTCAGCAATGAGGATTTATTTCCCTTTGCACTTGCTACTCTTGAATTTAGATATTGGATATTTAAAAAAATTGCAAATGATAGTCTTCTAAAATTCCAAGTGTGAATTTTAGAAAGTGCCGCTTCCTAAGTAGAACAGTTACAGATCCAATGTTTAAAAAAAAAAAAAAAAGAAAAATTCAACCCATTTCCCCCATCGTTACCCTCTGAATTTGTGCTGGTCTTCTGCGGAGACTTTTAACTCTAGGTAGGAAAGGGATTTTCAAGTCTGAGTAAGCATCAGAAGGCCCGAGGAGCTGCTCCCCCAGTGTGCAGCCAGACTCACTTCTCCAGGGATGGGCTGGCTCACTGAACCTGCTTTGGTCCTTCTGGTGTGGCGGAGGGGAAGGGAGGGATGGTGGGACCTTTTTTCTTTTTGTCTTCCTCTAGATTTCATCAATCAGAGATTAATTTGATTTCCTATCTTTTAAAAATGATGGCGAGAGGGGAGGAGTGAAGGAGTGTGGAAGAAGTGCGGAAAGTGCTACTTCCTCTGGGGCTAATAGGAACTCTTTCCGCAGAAAATCAACCCTAAGGTTCGCACTTGGGAATATCTCATTTTGGGTTGGGATAGGGAATAGAGAGGTAGAGACTGCTCTATACACCTTTTCACCACAGAGCCATCTCTTGGGGAGACAGAGCAAAGGAAGGGAATAGTAGATGGCTTAACTATGAAGTGTATGAAAAAGTCTCACGGAAACCCATTTGTTAGCAGTCTAATTTCAAAATACAACTTGGGGGGAGGGGAGAGAGAGAGAGAGAGAGAGAGAGAGAGAGAGAGAGAGAGAGATTGAATGGAATTGCCCTGTATAGGTGGGTACTGCCTCTTTCAGAAGACTTGGGTTGTTAAATGTAAATTTCAGGGCAAGGTGTGGGATTCTGTCCTATGAACTCTTGGTCTGGGAGGCCCCAGAGGTCTCTGAAGCACTGCAGGTTATGGCCACTGCTCATGGTTACCCACCACAACTACATGGTAAGACTCTATTGCTGATGATACCACACAACTTGGAGGTAGAATATAGAGACATCTCAATCTAACTGGGAAACTTCCTCCTTGATGGCTAGCTTTCAGTGTGCCAGAAGATATTATGCAGGTTGCTTTGGAGAAATGAGATTAATGTCTTTACCCAGTGCTGGGCCCTGCATGCTGCAGTACTGACCTGCCAGACAAGATGTGCCTTCTGGCATACCAGTGGCATGAATGTTATGAGCTGACTAATTGCTTTCTGATGGGATGTGGGGCCTGTTCCATAGGAAAGAATTTCTTGTCTGGTATTGCAATCCTAACCAAAAACTCACTGCTACAAAGGTCACAGGCCATAGGGTAGAACTTATTGTTTTGCTAAAAGTTTATGCTGTCAAATTGTCTTCTAAATATTTGTGTTTATACCTGTAGGTCTAGGCTGCTCTTGACCATGGTCAGAGAATCTGCCTTCTGCAGTGGACAACAGTCAGTGGAGAAAGGCATAATTTGTCAAAATGCTAAGAACAAGAGACTCGGGAGTCTAGATGAGAGGGACATCCATATTAGCCCCCTCTGTCATCCCCAGCGGCTCAGGGAGCATTGTGGGATAGGAGACAGAAAGAATGTAAGAATCAGAGGATGGAGGGGGAGTGCTGTGAGATGCTGTCTTCTGGACATGACATGGCTACCCCAAATCATGAACTCAGCAGCCGTGGATACCCACACAAGATCTACACAAAGTCAAGTCAGGGAAAATCCGTGCAGAGATGGGATGGATGACCTTTAGGCCCTCCTTGTACCAACTTGCTTTTGGCAGCGCATAGTTTCTGGGACAGGGAGAATATATATATATATTTATTTATTTATTAAGGATGTAACCACTGGTAGGTTCTCCCATGTTCCTGTGCATGGTTCCACATCCATGCGCATATGGGTAGCACCAATTGAACTTGGGTTATAAAAAAAATAGAAAATATGAAGTTGGTATGTGTGTGTTGGGGGGGCCTCTGGGCAGAGTTGGAGGGGGGACATAAGGGGTAGATATGATCATATGTCATTGCGTGCATGTATGGAATTATCAAAACTAGAGAAAAATAAAAGGTTACACTAAGCTTCTTCTCCATTTGTCAACACAATAGCCGTAAACAACAGCAACAGCAACACCAGGAACATGAGAAGAGACACTGAAGTCTGGGGGTTCAGAGGAGAGAAAACAGCTCCGTTGTAGAGGATGCAGGGGAAGAAGGGGGTGGGTGTGGACTAGAGCTCCCAGCATCCACTAGAGTCCTTTATCTGCTTAGCTCTTTTCCAATTTAGTCAGGCTTACCTTGTCCACACTTCCTGACCTGCGCCTGTAAGAGCTGGCAGATGTGTAGCAAGCAGGGAGAGATTTATGAACTGAGTGTTGTCTTCTAGTCATTTTCACCCTTCTCTTTATTATTGTTATTCTGATGTAGTAGCCATAGGAGTTCCCTTTTCATTCAATACCCACTCCATTTTAGAGGCAGTATCCATGGCAACCACATATTACTAGGCTGAAAACCAGGGCATATGATGAGACAAAATATCAGGACAACAACAGGACAGAACTCTGGGATCAGCCCCGCCTTCCAGATCTAGGCTGGATGCTTAATAGTGTAAAGGTTTCTGTTTGGGAAATGTGTGACTCAGAGTGGTATGATCAGTAAGCTGGCAAGAGTCTTTCTATGTAGAATTTAATATAGGGAGTCTCAGAATTAGGAACCATCTCTAGAGCACCTCATACCTAAAGCATAAAGCAGGGCTGGACTCAAGGAAGCTGAGGCTGCATCTCTACTGTTCTGAGTTGCCTTTTGCTCTGGGTTCTTGTTCTCTCTCTCTCTTTCTCTCTCTCTCTCTGTGTCTCTCTCTGTCTTTCTCTCTTTCTGTCTCTCTCTTTCTGTCTCCCTCTGTCTCTCTCTGTCTTTCTCTCTCTGTGTCTCTCTCTTTCTGTCTCCCTCTGTCTCTCTGTCTCTGTCTGTCTGTCTGTCTCTCGCTCTCTTTCTCTCTCTGTCTGTCTGTCTCTGTCTGTCTGTCTGTCTCTCCTCTCTCCATGACTGTCAGCGGAACATTCTAACATGCCCTCATTTTCTTCATTGTCAGCCGATCTTTGCAGACGCCCCTTTCCTTCCCAATGCCAAGGCATTAAGCTTCGAGACTTGCAACCCAACGAACACAATGTCCTGTGTGGAGTCTGTGGGAACAGGTGCCGAGCTGCGAACACTAGACGTCAAGGATGGAGTTTGCTAGGGAAAAGAGCTGCAGTTTTGTTCGGTTTCAGCGGAGGCACTGCTAGGAAAAGGAAGGCTAGCCTTACAGAGATGGAATTAGTGGTATTAGATGCAGAACAAAATCATTGCCTTCACTAAAGTGAGGAAAGTAAAATTCTGCCCACGGTTTGCATGAAGATCTCATGTGAGATGTGATTAGATAAAGTAATAGTCATCCGGCATGTGTTGAAAACATACTGAACAGTTTAGCACACTTGACACTTGAAAGGGAGTACAGTTTGATGAGAATGTGACTAAAATCGTCTGGCCACAAGGGGACAGCAGGGCTCCAGGATCTTAGGCCTAGGGACTAGGCCCTTGGAAGTAATTGTGGATAAAGGTTAAGGACTCACACTAAGGCACTGACATGGGATGGGTACCCTGAAGAACCTGTGAATGGCTAGTACAATTTGACTTGGCGTCTATTCTTTGTATACATGGTGTGTTTTCATGTGCAGGTGGGTACACAGGTATGTGTGCATGCAGGTGGAAGCCAGAAGTCAAAGATGGGTGTCTTTATCAGCTGCTCTCTCCTTTATTACTATTATTTATTTTTGGGGTGTGTGTGTGCATGTGTATACATGTGTGTGTGTGTTTGCATATGTGTTCATGTGTTCTGCATGTACATGCATGTGTGTGCGCATATGTTTCCATTTGTGTGGGTGCATGTGTGTGTGTGTATTAGTGTGCATATGTGTGCATGTATATATGCATGTGTACATGTGTTTTGTATCTGTGTGCATGTGTTTACATGTGTGGGTAGTTATGTGCATGTATATGTGCATATGTGTGCACATGTGCATGTGTACATGTGTGTGCATCTTTGTGCATCATGTGTGTATGCGTGCCCGTGTGTGTGTGTGTGTGTGTGTGTGTGTGTGTGTGTGTGTGTGTCTGTGTAAGCCAGAGGTAAATTGGGTGTTTTTCCAAGATTGCCCTCCACCTTTATTTTTTAAATTAGTCTTTAAAAATTAAAGAAATATTGTTTCATTTTAATTTACATGTGTGTGTATGTGTGTCTGTATCTGGGTATTGGCACGTGAGTGCATGTGCCCACAGCGGTAGTTAGGAGCCACTGGACATGGGTGCTAACAACCAAACTCGGGTGCTCTGCAAGGGCCGTCTCATGCTCTCCACTACTGAACCATTCATCCAGCCACTATTTTTTGAGGCAGGGTCTCAGCCAACCTGAAGCTCATTAATTCAGCCAGGATGGCTGGACAGTGAGCTTCAGGAATCATTTTGTCTTTGATATTCTCCATGTCTGGCTTCTGTGCCTGGCTTCTGATGTAGGCTCTGGGATCAGAACTTAGGTCTTCATGCTTATCTACCTGAGAGGCAGGCGTATTGCTCACTGAGCCATCTCCCCACCATTCCTCCTTGTCTTTTGAGACAGGGTCTCTTAGTGAATCTGGAGTTTGCCTGGCAAACCCTTTGCTGACCAAGTCCTTGCTCCAGCCCACGGATTCTGTTCTTTTTGGAGTGCTAGGGATGGATCCATGGCCTTGCACATTGTAGGCAAGTGTTGTACCTCTGGGCTACCTTTCTGAGCTCTGGGATTTTGAGACTGGGTCTTACTATGCAGCTCAGTCTGGCTTTGAATTTGCTATTAGTCTATCCTGGACTGATGATCTTCATTATCCCAAGTGCTTGGATTATAGGTATGTACTATAAGGCTGCTCTTGATTCTTATTCTATCCTAAATCACAAGTTTAATACTATAACTTAGTAGTAAGTTAGTCAAGGGTCTGTAACAGACCCATACCTTAATGGTTCTAATTTCTCAATTTAGAATTATCTAAATGATCAGTCATGATCAAAGTCTTTGCTTGGCCCAACCATTTAGATCTCTGGAAGGCTGTGTTGTTGTGGTTGTTGTTATTATTATTATTATTATTATTATTATTATTATTATTATTTTGTGACTCCTGGTAGAGGTGCCAAGCTATTAATTTTAAATAAACACATAATTCAACTCACCTATTTGTATACTAGGGATTGAATCTTTCTGTTGATTGCAAAGAGGACTGATTTCCAGTTCAAATTTCTGTTCAAGGTCACCTAAGAAGAAAGAAGAAACACATGGCAATGCAGAGTTCACAGAATGTTCATCAACAATTATTCTGGGGGAGGGGGTCACTGTTTCTTCCCTTGGAATCACCATGAACCCTTTAGGACCACTGGCTCTTGGAGCTTGTCTAAGAGAAGTAAAGACAACAGGGCATCAATGATCATTAACAATGGCTCATTTGAGCAGGTGTACTCTGAGATCAGGACAAACTTTAAAAAACTGCATCTATTTACTCTCTCTCTCTCTCTCTCTCTGTGTGTGTGTGTGTGTGTGTGTGTGTGTGTGTGTGTGTGTGTGTGTATGAGCATGTGTGTGTGCATGGTGCATGAATGGAGGAGGCAGGACACAACCATTACAAGGAGACTCTCTCCTTTCACTCTGTCAAGTCTGAGGATCGAACTTGAATTGTCAGGCTTGGTGGCAGGCGCCTTCACCATTTTCCTGGATGGAAATGCTTTCTGCACAGTCCATTCTGGGAACTCCTTGAAGTGTGTCCCACACATGAGGAACTAAAATTTTAATATCTTTTTACATGATAATTAAATTAAAATTTAGCTAGTCCCATGAGCCTCAGAGACTGCATATTAGAAAGTGGGGAGCAGCCTGTGTCCTTCAAAACCCAGCTCAACCCCCACCATCTTCAGCGGTGAAACCTCCATGACAGGTCTCTTCCATTACATGTCTTCTTGTGAGATTGTTTCATTCTTCTTTTTTTTAAGATTTATTTATTTATTATGTATACAGTGTTCTGCCTGCATGTATGCCTGCAGGCCAGAAGAGGGCGCCAGATCTCATTACAGATGGTTGTGAGCCACCATGTGGTTGCTGGGAATTGAACTCAGGACCTCTGGAAGAGCAGCCAGTGCTCTTAACCTCTGAGCCATCTCTCCAGCCCCTCCCGTTTCATTCTTTTTCTTACTCAAGACAAGTATGGAACACTTGTATTCTTCAGGAATTCTATTAATCAGTGTAGAAAGTAGAAAGATGAAAAAGCAAACAGTCTCTCTTCTCCAGCAATGTTGCTGCTAAGCAGTTGGGAGGTAGAGAATGTAAACCAGCTACATCCCTTTGTTGCAATTGTAACATCCCCTGTGTGGAATTATTCATAGAAGAGTAAGTTTTACTGAGGATTAGACAGAGCTAGAGGTGGCTGCTCTATAAAAACTTTTTGAAAAACTAGGCTAATTGTGGAGCTATCAATCCATGTTCATGATTGTAAAGAAATTCTCCTTTCTTAAAAGGTTGAGGGCCAGAGAGTTGGGGAATCCTACTCTCTGTCCCGAGGAGCTGAGACTTTTCTAATTCATAGGCTACCGTTGTCCTCTCCCCCATGTCTGAAACCTGAATTTAATTTTTTCTTTGTTTAACATAATGTATTATAGCCATGATACTTTTCCTAGTTGGGCATAGTGGCCTACGCTCGCAACCCCGGCATTCTAGAACCTGAGGCAAAAGGATTGTGACTGTGAGGTCAGCCTCTGTCACATATCAAGACCTCAGCTTACAACAACATCGACAAACACCATGGCGAGGATAACAGCAAAAGAGACAATTATCTGGAACTGCTGAGAGATTGAAGCCTGACAATCAGGGGCAGGGTGAGATGAGTTGGCCTGAGTCCAAATCCTGAACTGAAATCCAGAATAGAATCAGTCAAGATGATGGAAGTCATTCCTCTAAAGTTCAAAAACATTCAATATGGAAGAAGGATTGTTAGGACGAGCAGAGTCTAGACTTCTCAAGACAGACGGGACTTCTACTGAAGGATGACAAGGTCATTAGCTGGAAAGGAGCTGGCCTTTGTCTGCCAGGAAATAGGCAGTGTGTGTGAAAGGTCCTCTGTAGTGACTGCAGGGGCAAACGAACGTTCTAGGTCTTCCCATATTATTGCGCTGCATGCAAACATCTGACTAGGGCCAGTTTTTGCCAAGAAACATTATAGGTCATCTTGTTGGTTGGTGCCATTATCCTCGTAGTGAACAGCTTTGGTTCAGAACTTCATGTCTGCACAAATGATAGGACCCTTGCTTCGAGTCTACATAAAGTGTCAGATGAGCAAATGAAAGGTTTAAACCACAGTGGACACCAACCACAGCACATGACGGGATAAAAAGCAAGTGGGATGGAGAAGAACCTTGATTTCCCACACTGTAGTCCTAGCCTTCTCTCCCACTGCTATTTCAATCATTTATATATCACACAGAGAAGGAAGCACTCATCCTACTAACTCTAAAACCTCTGCTCCAACTTCATCATGTTTCGTTTGTTCTGACCTCAGTGGAGACTTGATGTCTTGGTCAACTAGAGCTGAGTCTTTAACTTCTAATGACTCATGCCGAACACAGGTGAAATTCCAGAGTCACAGGAGTTACATGAGCACTTTTCCTCCCAGAGCGTGACCGTGAGCACTGGCCCCATGTGAACTCCATCCTCCTTTGTCTTCTGTCTTTGGAACCATCACGATGTCATTGACACATCTGTCAGTGGACATTTTCCCCAAAGGCTCACAGTTGCTGATTGACCGCCCCACGGAGCTGGTATGTGGGACACTTGAAGCTTTATTTGTTCTCAGCCTCTTAAACCTGATCCTGTCACTAGTGTGAGGGCAGTGCTGATGCCCAAACAAACATCCTGGATGTTGAAACCTGGCCTGAAGAAACAAGGCTGTGTTTAAAGGCCCGCATCCCACCCAATGTTGAGATTCTGCTTGTTAATTTACTGCCTGCCTTTTGAAGGCAGGCAATCTTTGAAAAATTATGTCCTACCTTAGGGCCATTTGTCTTTTCACAGAAAAATGCACATTTGTTATTGTTGAGACTATATTCAAACGGCTTAACTCAATTCTTGGCTAGCTTTGATCTATTTCACTGGAAACTTTAAGAGCCCGAGAAAAAGGCATAAAAAAGGCCCCCAATCCTTCTCTCAGAATGGAAGACATTGACCTCCCAAACAGTGCTTCTTAGCCTTTAGGCTGTGCTCAGCTCATTAAAACGAAGGTCAGGGCAAAAATCGAACTGTCCACCATACATACATACACACATGCTACATGTATGTATGTATGTATGTATGTATATAGCTGTGTGTATCTTGCTTTCATTCATTGTCTTGTATCTTGTTATTTCCATAGTAATTCAGTGATATTTATCTAAATTTTCTTCCCCACAAAAGGATTGGATGGTTCACAAGAGAGTTAAAGAAAAGGTTAGGGTAATTGGAGTTATTGAAAGAACAAATGTCACGACAGATTGTCCATTCCTGTTTTATTAGGATGACGGCCCAACACGGGGAGGGGAAGGACCTTGGCCATGGGGTCTACTGACCTTGCCTGTAGAATTCTTCACAGACCCGTTCACTCCACTGCTTGCTGGTCTCCCAGATTCGACAAGGGTTGCAAATGTCAGCACACTTCAGGGCGATCTGAGAATGAACAGGGCGGGGAGAGAAAGTCAGGGTGTGTCTCTTCAGTTGTGAACGTGCCCCAAGCCAAAGGGGTTTCCAGGTCTGCCTGTCTGTCTCAGGGAACCAAGACCATATGTACAGAGGGCCTCCCCCAACATGTCTCCTCAGGAAACAACTGTACAAAACTCTTCATTCCGAGCTCCCATTTTATAGCAGTGAGGGGAGACGAGCCGCCCTCTAAGGACACAGAGCTTCCTGGAGAAGACTTTGGGCGGACAGGCCAATGAAAGCCCTGGTCAAGTTCCATCTGCTGGTATGCCCCTCTGAGGCAGGTCACTGCAGGGATCTGGCCAGACTCAAGTATGATCATTTGGAAGTCACTCACATGTCGACACTCTCCATACATCTCTTAAACTGTGTTTGCATTGGGTTAGTGTGACATGCCTGGGTTAGTGTTGGTAAGCTCAGACTGCCAGCCAAGGTACTAAGCCATATTAAACCCAGTAGTCTTGTGTTTGCCCAGTGAAGTCAGGGCTTCTTGGGTTGCCATACATGGCTCTGGATCTGAGGTATCTGTCAGGTTTTTCAGAAATGATGATCTTAGGAGGGTTACCTTGAATTCCCAGACAAGTAGGTTCTTCTGACTAACAACCAAAAGAGGTCGCTGCCAGGAGACCTGCTCACTAGCAATGTTCATTGCTTTGACACAGTTCCTTTTATCGGGGTGGATGGGAGTGTTGGGTCTGGGAGAGCCTTGGATGACACGGAGGTATAAATCCAGTTGTTTTCTTTGGTTAGTGGGGGCACCAGGAGATGTGTTGGCTGTAACACAAATCTTAAATGGTCTTATTAATAAAAATCCCAGAGCCAGATATTGGGATGAAAGCTGTAAGATCAGAGAAGCAGAACAGCCAGCCACAAGTTATTACCTCTATGAAATCCTCAGTCTAGAGAGAGTGAATTTCTGTTTCCTCAGGCCTCTCTGTCCAGACATCACTTCCTGGGATTAAAGCCATGTGTGCTTCCCAGTACTGAGATTAAGGGTGGGTGCCTAGATTGCCTGGCTGTGTTTCCAGTGTGGCCTTGAATTCACAGAGATCCGAAAGGATCTGTCTCCCCAGTGATAGGATTAAGGGTGTGTGCCACCATTGTCTGATCTCTACATCTAATCTAGTGGCTGGCTCTGTCCTCTGGATCCTCTAGCAAGTTTATTAGAGTACACAATATATCATTACAGTGTAGTGGGTAGCCATTCCAGCATTGGCCTGGAAGTTCCAACCCCCATTGAGGCTTCAGTAATGGTCAAGCCCACAAGATGGGGCTGAGGGAGGAAGCTGAAGACCCAGGATCAAAAGGAGAGGCCTCTCTTGGTTCCAGGACCCTGGACGCTGGAGGTAGACTGAGCAGAGTTCTCCAGAGAACACCTCCGGACTGTGCCATACCTTTGCCATACCCTGCAACCTATCCCTTCATTTGTAAGCTACCCCACAAAATAAACCTCCCTTTTAACTACGTGGAGTGGCCTTAATAATTTTACTAATATTACAGTTGGCATAGGTCAGGGGCAGAGGTCCTTTTAAGGATTTTTAAGATTCTTTTGCATTATCAAGACATTGTTTTGCAGTGCAGGGTCAAATATTTCAGTTGCAAGTTGTCTGAGTCCCTTAAGTCAACATTTGGCTCATCTCTGAGCACTTGGGCATGAGTCTTTAAGCACTTAGGTAATAGAACACTGGTTTAGAAAGAGGCTGGGGGTGTAGTCCCACAGCTGGAAGTTGGATATTTCCTGGTATGGATGGAGTATTTGGGGAGCTACAATGTGAAGGCCTGGAACAAAATGGGGACTACGGTTCCACCTCTGGTTAAAGTTGGTCTGGAGAGATAAGGACGGGAAGATGAGAGAAAACATAAAGAAGGCTCTGGTTTGGATACTCGGTCAAACTTCCAGTTCTGTGGTCCACTGTGGCCTTCTTCTTGTGTCCTAAAGGCTTCTTGCCATGGAGGAAAGCAGAAAGGGTGGGCTGGATCGAATTCAACGATTTGATTCAATTCAGTTTATATGTTTGTATCTGAAGAACCATACACCTCTCCTGAGCAAGAGCTTAGGTTAAGGAAAAGGAAGGCAAAGCCGATCTGGAACAGGCTCGGGTGAAGGAAAGCTAAGGGCATCTCAGGATTTGGTGGCACTGTGATTAGCGTAACATCCTCTCAAATAACAGAAGTGATCCTTTTAGTAGCACAGGTGTCATACTGATCAACTTTCTGCCAAGTCCCAGAACATGGTAAATGCTTGAGATGTGGGTAGCACAGGGGTAGAGCCCTTCCTGTGGAATTCTTGGTAAAGGCTGTCCCTCCTGGGTGTGATTGCCAGCACTGTTTGTTGTTGTTGTTGTTGTTGTTGTTGTTGTTGTTTGTATAGTAGTAACTATCTACACAAGGGTGTGGCAATTTGAATGAGAATGGCCCCCTTAGGGTCATATATCTGAATGCTTGGTTTCTTGTGGTGGAATTGCTTGGGAAGGACGAGGAGGTGTGGCCTTGTTGGAGGAAATGTGTCACTTCAGATGGGTTTTGAGGTTTCAAAAGCCCAATTATCCCTCTTTCTCTCTCTCTGCCTTGTTGTTGTCTCAACATGGAAACTCTCAGCTACTGCTCCAGCACCATGCTTGTGCATGTTGCCAGGCTCCCTGCCACAACTATCATGGACTCACCCTCCAAAGTGGTAATCAAATCTCCTGTGAAATGTTTCCTTCCATAAGTTTCCTTGGTCGTTAGTATCCCTTTACAAGCAGTAGAAGAATAACTAAGGGTTGTACACTTACTGAAACATGGAAACTTCCATGGTGGTTACTGTGTGATGAGGTAGTTACCAAACAAGGAAAAACCAGATTTTCCACTCCCTGACACCCTGATTTGGCTGGTTTGGAAAACACTTAACAGCTGCATCTCTTTCTAAGCTTTTAATAAAGTAGGTCACTACTCCAGCTTTACCATGCATTATAGCTCCTTCTCAAATGTGCTAAAACCATCGATTGCATCCCGAAGTGTTTTCCCTTTGCCAGGCTGGTGGCTTTTGGTGCTTACCTGAAGCATAAAGTGTCTGTCCTGTACACTCTCCAGTCTCAAGTCTTTATTATGGAGGTGAGCTTTCAAGCGGGTGAGGAACTCATTCTGTCTGTTGATGTCTGTGGCCAAGATCAGGGAGCCCAGCTGCTGTTCAATATCCTGTCTGCATCCACAAGAACAAAAGAGAACCACACACTCACAAAGCAAATCCCACTCAAATACAATGCAACCCTAGTTTTATGCTGCCCTTTTATTTTACTTTTATTATAAAAATAAAATGTTATTTATAACAAAATAATCTGGAAACCATCTAATTTCCAAGCAATAGTGAATAAACACATCTATTTGGATACATTATTGACAAACAGTCATCAACACAATAACTTTAAGTAACACATTGGATCATGTAGAAGAAAGTCTTTATAGCAATGAGCACTGTTAGGATAGAAACTGTAATACAAGCCAGATGTGGTGACCAGTGCCTGTAATCTCCTCACTTGAGAGACTGAGGCAAGTTTGATTCAAGTTTGAAGTCAGCCTGGGTTTACAGAGTAAGATCCTGCCATAAAACAATCTAACGAGAAGGGATGGAGAGATGCTCAGTGGTAAGGTCACTTGCTGCACTTGCAGAGGACCTGAGTTTAGATCCCAGCACCCACATTGGATGGCTCACAAGTGCCTGTAACTCCAGCTCCAGTTAATATGTCCTCTTCTGGCCTTGGAGGGGACCTGAATGTCTATGGGGGTATGTACAGACAAACAGGCAGACATACAAAAACCAAACCAAACCAAACCCCCAAAACAGAAAAACAAAAACCTGAAAAGAACAGCACAGGAAACCTGAACACATATCTTGCATTTTGTTCAAATATGGCTGTACTAAAAATACTGAAAGGAAATACAGCTGCTAGGTTACCATTGATTATTCCTCACTGATGGGGTCAATAGTACTTTTTGTTTTTCTTCTTTGAACTATATGAACCTGTTCGTGTTCTGTCTACTGTTTCGTTCTCCAAACATGACAACTTCACTGTGGTTCAAATGAGTCCTTTTTCTCAGCTTTCCTTAGTCTCTGCATTGAACATATCTGGCTTTCAAAGGTCAGAAAAATAACTTTCAAGTACTTCCTTGAGGGTAGAAAAACTAATTAGGTGAATATAACCTTTGCTATGAAGTCTCTTCACAATTATTATCATGTAATAATTAGTCTTCCAGCAGCAGCACTTTATAACACAGTGTCTCCCAAAGACACGGTGACACAGAAATAAATGGTATTTTTACTGCAATGCAGAGGAGTGCGTGGGAGTCTGAGGACCCTAACTAGAGCAGCAGGAAGGATTAGAGGGATTGTTTTGGGAAAAGGCTGGTCACACTGGGTTCTTGGTTCCTTCTTTCCCATTTATCCTCTCATTACTGTCTTTTCCTGCCCTCCCTCCCTCCTTTCTGTATTTTTTTTTGGGGGGGGCTGGTTTTATTTCCAGAGGGTTAGAAAGTTATCAAGAGTTCAGTTCCTTCTACAAGTTGAACATTCCCTCCAGAGCTGTGTGAAATGGTATCAGAGGTCCAGGAAAAAACTTACAAGCCAAGAGCATGCTGCCTATCCTATGGCCCGACACCTCTCAGCCCAGAACAAATTGCCTGTCTGTTGTGGAATATTACTTTAACTATGTATGTAAAGGTGTGTTACATTTGTTTATGTTGTGGAATAGTACTTTAACTATGTAAAGGTGCGCTACATTTGTTTATGCTGCATTTGTTTAACTATGTAAAGATGTGTTGCATTTGTTTTACCTTGCCTGCCTAAGGCACCTGATTGGTCTAATGAAAAGCTGAATGTCCAATTGCTAGGCAGGAGAGGGACAGGCAGGACTGGCAGACAGAAAGTACAAGTAGGAGGAGGAATCTAGGCTCAGGAGAAGAGAGAATAGGGAGAAAGAAAGGGAGATGCCCAAGGCCAGCCAGCCACAGAAGAAGGAAAAGTAGGACACACAGAATGAAAGGTAAAAAGCCCTGAGGCAAACTGTAGATGAAGAGAAGAAATAGGTTAAAGTAAGTTATAAGAGCTAGTGGGACAAGCATAAGATAAGGCCAAGCATTTATAACTAATAATAAGTCTCCATGTCGTGATTTTGTGGCAGGTGGCTAAGAAAGCCTGTTAAACCTGTCCTATGGCATACTGCCTGCCCTATGGCATACACACCACTCTGACCTGGAGCTCAAGCTCCCACATGTTCTTAAGATACTGACAAGGGTTGACTTTTGCCGCTCACTTAACTCACTTGGGTCTTGCATGTTTTCATGGAAGAGATCAGAGTTAGTGGTGGCTTTGTAGAAGAGTGTATTGACTAAGTTGGGGCCATGAGGAAAATGAGTAAGATTCAGGATTGACGAAGAGTGGACAATGAGAATTAATATTATCTGCTTAAAATGCAAAAGACAGCTGGGCGTGGTGGTGTACTCCTTTAATTCTAGCACTTGGGAAGCAGAGGCAGGAGGATCTTTGAGTTCAAGGCCAGTTTGGTCTATAGAGTGAGTTCCAGGACAGCCAGGGCTACAAAGAGAAACCCTGTCTTAGAAAAAAAAAAAAAAGAAAAACAAACAAAAAAACAAACAAAAAACTCCATGACATTAAGCAAATCAATGACCAAAAAATGACTGAGGTAAATTCAATTAACAAGTCTATTTAATTAATTAATTAATTTTTTGGAGTGGAATTTTTCCTTTGTAGCCCAGGCTGCCCTCAGCCTTCACAGTGGTAGAAATATAGGCATGAGTTTCCCACAGCTTAACAAAGCATCTCCAACCCCAACTTTCCCCCGAGATTGCCAACGGCAATGCACACATTGCTGGGCCAGTCCTTAATCTAGCCTGCAAATTCCTATGTTCTTTCTTGACAAATATTTATTCTTTGTATCTAAATGAAAGATGGTTTTGCTAACATAAGGAACGAGAATTTGGCAGGACAGAGCCTTGTGGCTGGAGAGTGTGAAAGTGGAGAGCTGCATATCATCCTCCTCCACCCCCCCACCCCTGACTTTTAGGTAATAGACCATCTGAGACCCTTTCAAAGTGCGCAGGGAGGTTCTGGTTTGGGGGTTGTGGTACCTGACACCGAATCTCTTGCTGGACAATTAAGGGAGGGCAGAAAACCCAGCAGCTGGCTCCCTGCTACTGACACAGGGGTCCCCAGCATGCCCTGGAGAACGTGACTTATCTTTCCTGCATACACATCAGTCTGTTTCATCTCCACAGCACTTACGTCATTTCCTTTGGCAAGTGAGCAAGGAGCCTTGATTCCCGAAGCATGCCAATTGTAGATCGCCAGTGGTGATTCTCCAGGACAGACATATTCTAGAAAGAAGGAAAACAAGAGCTGTAAAGGAGACAAGGGCTAGATAGTGATCTTTCACAGCTGAGCACACCTTGGGGTGAGCCAATATTTTCTTTCCAGCTAGAGTCCTTCCAGAAAAAAACAAAAACAAAAACAAATAAAAGGGCCATGGCTCTGTTCTCAGGCTGCAGTGATGGTTACAAGTGCAGAGTCTTTTGGGGGACCTGAGTCTAGGTTGACTAATTCTGTTCCCAATAACAGGAACCCCTCTCGCTCCTCTCCACAGCTCACTTAGGTGTCCCTACATGTAGAAGAGCAAAGTGAAGCAGTTAAAACAGATAACAATGGTGTCAGGGCTCCACTGTGTCTACACCATCCAAGATTGTCTCACCAAACGGAGCAGAGGCAGGTGTTACAACTTCCGGTCTAATTGGCCATGCTGGTGGTAGCTGGTAAGAACTTTCTGTACCCAGACTCCCATGGCAGTTGGTTGGTAACACATTCAGACTTTCAAGTCCTTCTCAACGTTGTTTTGATTATTAGGCAGGTGCTATTTCTTTTTTAAAAAATGATTTTCTTTTAAATTATCTATATTTAGCCTGCTCAGCCTACTTTCTTAGCCTACCTAGACCACTTGTCCAGGGGTGGCATTGCCCCCAGAGACCTGGGCTCTTCCACATCAATCATTAATCAAGAAAATGCCCCTCGGACTTGACTTGCCTACAGGTCAGTCTGATAAAGGTATTTCCTCAATTGAGATTCCTCTTCCCAGATAACTAGCTAAAAACAACAACAACAACAACAACAACAACAACAACTCCCTAAAACAACCCCCTAAAACCAAACAACCCCCAAACAAACAAACAAACAAACAAACAAAACCCTCAAACAAAAAACCTCCAAAATACTAACAGGGTCAAAACACCCCCTTCAAAAACAAACAAACAAACAAACAAACAAACAATAAAACCCAGAGCAAACAAAACAACAAACCTAACCAGGACTCCAACATAGACACCGAAGAGAAGCCGGGCAAGAGGATGTGCTATCTGCTTGTAACGATCCTTTCTGTATCAGAGCCACCCATACAATCCTCTGCTTTTTGTTTGTTTTCGTTTTTGTTTTGGTTTTTTTTTTTTTTAAACAGGGTTTCTCTGTAGCCCTGGCTGACTTTGAACTCACTTCATAGACCAGGCTGGCCTCGAACAGAGATCCACCTTCCTCTGCCTCCTGGGTGCTGGGATTAAAGGTGTGTGCTACCACCACCTGGCAATCCTCAACTTGTTTTAGCAAATGTCAAGAGACTGACACATTCCAGGGTCTCCTAAAAGCCCATGAGTTGAGGAAATCTGCATCTCTTCTTGCTTCTTAACTCCCTTAGGACTCTGCTGTATGAGCTTCTTGAAGCTAATGCCTTCAACCCAGCCTTGGAGAGACTGTTACACTGCATTTGCCTCTCTCTTGCCAAGCAGTTGTTATTTTTATTTACCACTTGACCATATTTGAACCAGTGATGAAATTTTATTGCTTTCCTCCACTGCTCTGTTATTTCCTTTTGGGCATGAGCCACACTCAACAAAAGAGACTGTTGGTTAGAAGTCACGTGCTAGACTAATTTGTTCTGATTGTGAAGATTTATAAGCATAGAGAGCGCTAGGTTAGCGTGATGTAACAGATGTTTCATCCTGTAGTGACATTTGATTCAGTCGCTCATGGGTTCTAGCCGATGCAGACACGAGCTACCTCACATGAGTTTCTCAAGGGGCCCCAAAGTGTAACAAGACCTAATGACAAGTGACACCACATCTCTGTTGAGTGAAATAAGAGTGTCAGAAGGATGGCCTTAGGCACTGTTTCATATGCCAGACTGACTTCACATCTTCATTAATGATCTTCCTGCAGACAGAATACGTGGCTCCTTGGGAAGTTTGCTGGTGAAAGCGTGTTTGCATAGGAGTACCAAGGAAATGAGAGGAGACTGAGCAGCCTGGGAGCACACCTGGTGTCTGGGACTGCAAACAGACTCATGGGGGCGGGGGCGGGGGCGGGGGGGGGGGCGGGGGAAGTCTTATACAAACACGAATTTGGTCAAGGTGATGTTGGAACAGGGCCACTCCACTGGCTTCAAGGGAGTAAGAAGTGAAGGGCAAGCCAGGTGGTGGGTGGCGCACGCCTTTAATCCCAGCACTCAGGAGGCAGATCTCTGAGAGTTCGAGGCCAGCCTGCTCTACAGAGTGAGATCCAAGACTCTTTGGGCCAAGCACTTTATTTAACCTTATTTAACGCTCACTTAGCCCTTGGATGTTCTTAGCTCAGGTATAATAAACACTCAGCTTCCCCTCTCAACCCCAGGGGTGGGTGGGGCAGCATGTGTGGCTGGCACCCAGTTAGTGAGTGGCTAAGGAGCATCTTTGAGTCATGCCTGCCAGGATTAAAGCCTGGACCATAGACATGCTTCTTTTGGCCTCCCAAGAATTTTCTCTACGTTGCCACATCTAAGCCCCCCAAAGCCAGAACTTTATAAGCTCACAAATACCTACAATTAGACTTAACTTTGCCCTTGCTTTTCAGAATTGATGTCTAAAAGTGTAAAAGTCATTCAGGTATGTCTTGCTTATTTATAAATATTAGCATTTTAACATCATGTCTTTGCATATTAAATATATTCAGGGAATCGAAATACCATTTACTTTTAATGCCCGTTCATTTCTCCTTGAAAAAAAAAAGCACATGAATAATGTATTATTTAAATCAGAAATTTTAAGTCGAAGATTTACCCCTGTAACTACCATTTTCTTTCCTTCCTTGATTACGGGACTAGAACCCAGGACCTCCCACAGGCAACCTAGGCATATGCTCTACTTCTGAGCTACACTACAAGCCCTGGAACTTTTGTTTTCATCCCATTCCTCATGGAATTTTATTATTATTTTTTACTGGTGTGTGTGTGTGTGGGGGGGTATTGCCTGTATATGTATATGTGTGCCCATGCACAAGCCAGAGAAGGACAGTGGTGTCCACCTTTATTGCTCTTTATCCTACTCCCTGAGACTCTCTCTCTGAGTCGGGTCTAGGCTGGTGGTCAGCAGCCCTAGAGAGCCTCTGTCTCGGCCTCCTCCTCTCCCCAGTGCTAGGGTTATGGGTATGTTTTGTCACAACCGGCTTTTTGTGTGGATTCTCGGGATCCAAACTCAGGTCCTTATGTTCATTCACACAACAAGCGCTCTTACCCATTAGACCATCTCCTCAGCCCCTAGAATTTTTAGTTTAACGCCATATATTTATATCTGTGAAATCTTTTATTATAGCGTCGCCATATTTCTCTGCAACAAAAAAAAAAATAGGCCTCTAAGCTGAAATTCTAATTTCAAAGGTTTCCCTAATTTGGGCCTACAAGAATTAAATAGTTTTTGAGATTGAGTTTATAATGTAATTGTTATTAGCAACTAACTGGCCGTTAAAAGCATAGGAGTAATGCAAATTTGGAAAAAAAAATAATTAGGCTGAATAATCAACATTATTGGCAGTCATTTAAGGAGACCAATGGGGGGGGGTCTCAATTACAGGAGACGGCTTTTAATGTTTCTAATGGTTCATTTGGTATTTTTATACCTCGGGCCGTATGTGATGTGACTCAGAATGAGTAAGAGGTATGGCTGTCTTCTGTAAAGTGGAAAAGGTGGCTGCACAAGGTGGTTGAAGAACTTTGACGTGGTTGCCTGTTGCTTTGGAAAAGAGTCTCTGCTTTTGTTTCCACAGAAAGCCAGAGGCTATGGGTTTGTTCCAGATTAAGATACATCAGGTTTGATCAGCCAAGACCACCTGAAAGGTCTCCGATGACACCATGGCCCAGATGATCCAACATCCAAAATGGTTTCAAGGCAACTGGCTCAGAGGTTTACCCTCATGGACTACTCCATAATCCTAAAATTTTCTTTGTGTCCCCATAAGATACAGCGCCCCCCTCCAGCAGGAAGTAGTAAGAAAAACTACGCCCACATTCCCAAAATTATCAAGCTGGCTTTGGAGATGGAATTGGCTCACTCCTTCTCTAAACCCAGACATATTGCTAAAAGAAAAGGTTAAGAGATTCTTGTGTCCCAAATCAGAAGAGCCCTCTGGTGTGGGACAGAGAAAAACCAATATTTTTCTTTAAAGCAGTTTGATTATAAATGAGATCTCTTTCTAAAGAAGAAAAGGGGATATGATACAGATATAATAGGATGAAAGGGCAGATTAAGGAACTTACTTCTAAAGAGCAACAACTTGTTTAAAATGTTTTACATTGGTATAGATTTTAGTCTATTGATACAAACTTAAAGTTAATTTTGTTATACTGTGTGTATATTTCTAATCGTGTTTAAGGTATTATGTTTGTATAGCTCATTTTAAATTGAAATGGATAATTAAAAATAGATTAATAATTAGTCATCTATGATAATCATACTCGTAGCCATGTTAGTTAAGTCTTCTAGATATACATAGACATATTTCAGATAGGTAATCTTCAAATACTTCAAAGACCTATAAAATATGGCATTTAAAATACTTTTAAAATTTAGACTTTCTGGACAGTGAGACATGTCTGCTCTTGGCAGCACCAATTTACTTCAGAGAGGAGGATGGGCATTGAAGACACTTCATATCTTATCTTCACCTTGGCAAAAATAGCCATTTGGGCAGGAAACTGTTCTTGCCTGGACTGCTTGATCAACTGGACATGCAGGACTCATAGAAAGGTAACCACTGAACTTTGCTTTCAAAATGGTCCTTCAGGTTCCTGCTTCACAGAGGAAACTGCCAGACATTCTACAGGACACTGAGAGAAGTGACCTTGAGACTCTAGCCCTATGGGCTGAAGACGGATGCCCCAACTTTACAGAGGAACATTGGGTGACTGTCCAGGCTGCCAGCTGTCTCTGTCTACCCTGCAAGACTCCCGAAAGTTGCTTGCATCCTTCTCCCATTTCTCAGATAATATTATATCCTTCTGAGGTCTTTGATGTGGTTGAAGACTAGATAGTTATAATTTCCTCAGTTATGATAAAAGATACGTTAGATATAAAACCTTAGACTCATAAATATAAGATAGATAGGATATTTTCTTTAATATTGTAACTGTAATTCTTGCTTGATAATTGTTTTGTTATATGTAATTGTACTATGTAAAAGTTAAAACCTTCCTTAAAAAAAAAGAAAAGGGGAAGTGCTGTGGATATCTCTCTGTGTAAATAAATTTCTGATTGGCCAGTGGCCAGGCAGGAAGTATAGGCGGGACAAGAGAGAAGAGAATTCTGGGAAGTAGAAGGCTGGGGAGACACCACCAGCAGCCGCCATGAGAAGCAACATGTAAAGATACTGGTAAGCCACAAGCCATGTGGCAAAGTATAGATAAGCAGAAATGGGTTAATTTAAGATAGAAAAAGTAGATAACAAGAAGCCTGCCACAGCCATACAGTTTGTAAACAATGTAAGTTTCTGTGTGCTTTCTTGGTTGGGTCTGAGCGACTGTGGGACTGGCGGGTAAGAGAGATTTGTCCTGACTGGGCCAGGCAGGAAAACTCCAACTACAGTTGCCCTGCTGGCCTGTTCCAGGCAGGCCAATGTAAAGGCTCAAACGTGGATTCTGCACACTGTTCATGCCTAAGCACTGTTCAGAAAGGCTTCATGCATTCTGAAGGGCACACACCCGATGTTTGGAAACTGCAGCTAGTCATGACTACTGTCGAAGTCAAAAAAACAATTCTTTGTCATCTCTGTATAGGAGCCACAGTGCCATGTAAGAAGTATTGAGTGGCTGCCAAGCAATTCCTACACACTAACGTTTAAAGGTTGAAAGGATTGTTAAAAGAAAGAGAACAAGATTTGTATTCTTGTAGGTCAATATCTGGTAGAAGTGAGACTTGGAATCTTCTGTTGTGAAATCCTCAGACTTGTGTCCAAGGCCAAGATATTTTTAAATTATTATAGCAATTGGCTCTTCTTCATTACATGTTCATAGATAACCAGATAACTCCCCAAATAAAATGTCAGGTAGCATTTGTGAGTTGCAGGCAAGTAAGATCACTATGAAGAATTTGAAAATCATTCCAAGCCATCCTGCAGTTCACTTGACAGTCAGCAAGGGAAACAATGGAATATTCACTGACACCAGCCAGGTGCTGAATACTGGAAACAGAGAAGGAATACATGCCAGAGACTTGCTGTCCATCTGAGACTTGAGCATCTAACCAGGCAGTGGCAGTTTGGATTAGTACACATGGCGATAAGGGGAGAGAACCCTGAAGTTGTAGAGGAGACACAGGGAAGCTGGATCTTTCGAGGCAAAAAGAAAGTTTCAAGGAGGAAAGGATGTCTATGATGAGACCAGAGATGAATGAGTCAGCGTGGACCCAGAGAGCATGTGCATATATTTGAGCTAAATATACTCTGTGATAGTGCCTTTGATTAAAAATGGGCAGAAGAAGTAGCATGCGTAGACCTGAAGCAAGAGATACTTTCTCTTTTCTCTGTTTGGCTGTATAGTTTGTTTTAGAAATGGTCACATTGTGAGAGATAACACATTTTGCTTAGTTATTTTCTATTTTGCCTCAGAGAACATGGGGATTTTTACTTGTTTACATGTTTGGCATTCATGGCACCTCGCACGTATCAGTCCCTCCACAGACATTTGTTGCATGAACAGAGGAATGAGACATGTTGGAGAAACGGAAAGAATTCCCAATTTGTGATTTCCTGAGGCTGTGGGGTGGAAAGAGAGGCTTGGTTGACAGCAAGGCTGTGGCGAGAATCCCGAGGTTGGTGCCGGTACACCATGTGTTTGGTTATTTACAAAATCCCCAGGAACAGTGGGTTTCTTAGCAGGAATCCGTGTGGGCAGAATTGGGCTTAAGGAAACTCCTCCTGGTGATTGTAACCAGGCAACACTGAGTGACGTGGACACAAGGAGACAGGAAGATGTCTATGACCTGAACTAGGGAAAAACAGGGGCAAGAGTCAGGCCAGTCACTGGGATGCCTAGAAAACTGTCTTCAATGACAATGGCTTGTCCCTAGCACCACGGTGACAGACAGGCTTATCTGACCCATCGTCCACAAAAGGCAGTCTGAGAGAAAGGAGACAGTTCAGAAATGGTCAGGGAGATGAGAGCATACAATAAGAGGATCCCACCTTGAGGTCCCCGATATCCTAGCAGTTTAGGAAGATACATCAGGTGGCACATCTGTCTACCCAGTTCAGCGATTTCACATTGTCCCAGTGCCAATATGTCTTCAATATGACTCTACACACTTGCAGACTTAAAAAGAATCTTTTAAAATCCATTATTTATTTATTTGTGTGTGTGTGTGTGTGTGTGTGTGTGTGTGTGTGTGTGTGTAGTGTACAGTGTGTGTATGCACGTGCAAGGCGCTCTTCTGTGCATATGCATTTCTTGGTTCCTGGTCCACATCAAGTGTCTTCCTCTTTTGATCCTCACCTTGTTTTTGAGACAGGCTCTCTCACTGAGCCCAGACCTGGAAGTTTCAGCTAGACTGACTGGCCAGCCAGTCTCAGGATCCTGTTCCCTTTGCTTCCCCAGGGCTGGAGTCAGAGTGTACACCACCACACCGGACTTTGTTGTGGGTGTTGGGGATTCAAACTCAGGTCCTCGTGCTTGCATGAGAACCAACAGAACCATATCCCAAACCCAAGAATCATCCTCATCTTAATGTTGAAAGAACTAACTTCCATCTTTGTGGCTTACAAGAACTGTTGGAATTTTAATTTGGAAAAACAAAACCCTTATAACATCGAAGGCCCAACACTGCCACGCCCTCTTTTTCTTCTCTGAATGATCAAATATGATTTGCCCTGGAGATGAAATAATCCCTTTGATTGGTAGCATTTAATAAACCACCACACAGGGTTTCAAATTAAATCAAGAGGCTGTCTGTCAAAGGGAATCCGGCATCGCTGAGTTGCTACCATGCAAGACAGCTTTCCTTTATTATTATTATTATTTTAATGGTGTTTACTCTCTTCCTCCATCCTTTTTTTGTGGTAATGGGGCTTGAACCTAGGGTCTTGTGCAGACAGACAAACTCTGTACAACTGAGCTATAACCCCAGTTTTTCTTTTGCTTAGTCTTTTGAGACAGGGCCTCTCTAAATCATCCAGGCTGTCCTTGATTCTGCAACCCTGCTCCTCCATCTTCCTGAGTAGCTGGGATTACAGGCCCGTGCCACCAGGTCTGGCTCTCTCTACTCTATTTACCAAAAGCTTCCGTTGATGAAAATACTTAGAGTGATGTTGATAAACTGAGAGTCTGGTATCCAGAGGAGTCACATGTTTTCCCACTTTTAAATCGGGAGGATACAGGAAGAAAAACAAGAGCGTGGATTCGCCTTGTGTTTTCATTCTTAATTGCTCACGAAATGACTCTGGAAATAACAGTTTCTGCCCAGCTCTCGTCTAACAAACCAAGTGGTCTCCTTGGAGATACCCCAAGGGCCTCATCTGGGAGGTCTCAGAGGAAGAGAAGCATCTTGAGTTCCAAATAAGTCCTTGGTCTTTGACAAACCCTGCTTTAAGGCCTGTTTGACTATTCTTTTTTTTTTTCATTCAGCTTATCTGCTCAAGACTGATCTTAGAACAAGGGCCATGGATTCACTTGCTATCCATGGAACACCTGTTCAGATAAGCGCCTGGGAAACTTATTGAAGTAGAAGACCAATTTTGACATCCTCCCCCCTTTATAGAATTTAATACTCTATCTAGAATAACTTTCATCCTGTAGAAATTATAAGGGCATGAATAATTTTTGCAATTATATATTTGAGGGGCAGTCATAGAAACATTTCTCCTGGACTGTCAGCCTGGTGTGTGTGTGTGATTCAGAGTCATTCAAAATGAAAAGGAATTTAAAATGTTAATCTCCACCCCCAATTGCCTATAGCAAATGATTAAGAAAAATCACATATGCTTCCGCTAAACATCATAGAATGGGATAATCATAAGGTTTCATGGAAGAATTAACCATTATTTTATCCATGGAGCGGTCTGTCATAGTAGTTAATATGTAGTTGGAATCTATCAAAAGGAATTACATTTTAAATTAAACTGAAAGCAGTTTTTTTTTTTTGTTTTTTTTTTTAAATTGTGGTAACTGGGGCTGGAGAGATGGCTCAGAGGTTAAGAGCACCGACTGCTCTTCCAGAGGTCTTGAGTTCAATTCCCAGCACCCACATGCTGGCTCACAACCATCTGTAATGAGATTTGGCACTCTCTTCTGTATACATAATAAATAAATCTTTAAAAAAATGGTTGGGGATTTAGCTCAGTGGTAGAGTGCTCGCCTAGCAAGCGCAAGGCCCTGGGTTCGATACCCAGCTTAAAAAAAAAAATTGTGGTAACCATCATTTCATCTGATGCTGTGCACACTTGCAGCTTGCTGAGCTGAGCCCATCTGGGACTGTATGTGTGTACATATGGATGATGGTCAGTAATGTTGGAGGGTGGAGGGGCCTTCCTTTCATAGCTCCTGTTCCTATGGGTCTCCCATCCTCAACACATGGACTGCTTTTATTCTGAGTGAGGCTCCATCCAGGTGGAAGTGCCTGTCATGTCTTCTTATTGACCCTGGTTGGCAAGTCAGCTTGGGAACCTGGTCCAGGCTGCAGACCACAGGAAGGTGCCCTCTGACCCCGCCTTCGCTCCAGCTGCCCTGGCTCTTTCCTTATCACAGTACAAAGGCATGTGCTGGGTGTTATGCAGTGATCTTCTTTATCGGAACTGAAAGAACCCGGCCAACTGAAGGAGAGGAAGCCCCTGACACCTTATCTATTTTCTGTCAGTGTGGATTGCAGCGAAGTCACGCACAGGGTGTTCTCCCAGCCCCATAAGTCCGTAAGTCCCGGCTCATCTCCTCTGTGGGACTCTCGTTGATTAAATGTGTGTGTGAGTGTAGAATGCTTGTGCATATTTATACATTTATTTATCTCATTCATTGCCATGGTTCTTATGATTTTCTGAATCTGTAACTCAGAGTAAAGTAAATGAGGGTAAATTTCCTAGGAAAATGTGCATAGGTATCCTGTGAAAATCTGCAGCTAGTTTCTGAGACCCTCTTCAGGCTTAGAAAGACCATGTTACCAGAGATTTTAAAGTATAGTGTGTTGCTTGGTGCGGGGAGGGAGGGGAGGTTTGTCTCCGGACAGCCATTTTGCCCCCTCCTCTCCATTCAAATGTCTATGTTTTTATCCACCAACAAAGTTAGCTCCTGAGATGGTTTTGGGAAATTAGCTTTCATTTTGTGTTTTTGTCTGTCTGTTTGTTTGTTTGAGACAGGGTCTTTCTCTCTCTATAGTCTTGGCTGTCCTGGAACTCGTTTGAGACTAGGCTGGGCTCAGATACACAGGGATCCTTCTGTCTCTGCCTCCGGAGTGCTGGGATTAAAGGTGGGCGCTACTACACCCAGCTTCTTGGTTTATTTTTAAGCTCATCATAAATTGCCAATTGTAACTGTAGCATGCTGGCTGATTGCTCAAGGGATCCAACAATGAGCGAGTTGTGAGGTGGACCCTAGACCTCAGAATGCTGGTTCCTCTCTGGGCACAAAGGCACCTGGATGGAGAAGGGCTTTTCTCCATGTTCCAATTGTACTTTATTGGAAGTAAATGCACCACTGAGCTGAAGACTCTTGCTTAATGGAGCTGTTTTATGATGCTCTATTAAGAGTTTCTTTTATCACTCAGTTGAAACAAGATCAGAAACTGGGAGAAGTGACTCCCCTGTATGAGACAATCTTGTTAGTGACAACTCAAGAGAACCTCAGGACTGAAAACTCACATCAGTGTATGGCTGACATCCTAGTGCTTGGGAGGCTGAGGCAGGAGGAGCTTGAGGCCAGGCTGGCTTATGTGAAACCCTGCCTCAAAGCAAACAGACACATGACAGCAGACCAGAGAGTTCATAGGGTATTAATCTAAGACTTAGTATCTGAGAGGCTATCACTGGTGAGAGTTCTTTAGGCCAGCCAATCATGCTGGGGAACTGTTTCCGAACAACAAAATACACCCCTTATCTTTGATAACATGCCTTTGACTCCAAGGCCCATAAAGTTTAGAAATGGGTCCAGAGACTTAAATCTGAATTCGAATCACACCTAGGAGGCAGCTATTTAAGATCTGCAAGAACCAGTTTCAACTGACCACAAGGTATGAGTCAGTCTCCATGGAGACACATATTTTAAACCATAAGAAGGAAGGTTCATGCATCCTGTTGACTCAGGACTGTTTCAAAGCTGCTTTGGAGCAAAATGAGTTTCTTGGCTATCTGTACACCATTTAGCCTTCCAAGGATAGGCCTATTCTAATTCAAATCATACTCTTTGGATGTGTTTGTATCACTGAAGTAACCTTCTCCTGTCCTGGCTCCTCATTCAGCTTGTTTTTACCTGATACAAGTTGGCAAGGTGGTGGTTGGTTTTGATCAAAAATGGCTGGTTCACCCCTGGGTGGTCCACGTCATGAGCTGCTGCAGCCAGTAGTCCAAGCATGATATCCAGAGGTGTGAGGAAGCTAGCCAACTGTTAACAAAATAACATTGGGAGATTGAGTGTTACCATTTGCTGTGTCTCAGTCAAACCCAACACAACACTGTTGGGCCTGTTAGCCAGACCTCTGCCCACAGACCACTGAGGTAGTCAGTGAGGCCATATGCACACAGAACTCTTAAGGGTGGGAGCAAGGACCGTGTGGAGAGTAACTGGGAAAACATAACTCGTGTTCTCCATCCCACACTCTCTTCCTCCTGCTAACAGGTTTTGCTTTTGCAGTGGCAAAACCTGTGGGCAATATCAATGGCTGCAGGAGCAGCGGCCATGTTACCCTTGCTTGGAGAGGAAGTTGGAATTGAAGACATGTGCTTGTTTATTCAAAGGAATAAACAAGACTTAAAAGTATCAGTAGTGTGTTTCTTTGTTTAAAATATCCATTTAAAAATTATTAGTATTCTCTCCCCAGCTCCGGTCCTGTGTGTGTGTGTGTGTGTGTGTGTGTGTGTGTGTGTGTGTGTGTGTAAAGGTATATGCATCCCATAGCTGTGGGGTCTGGGGACCAAACATGAACGATTATCAGGCTTTTGTGGCAAGTGCTTTTACCAAGTGAGCTATCTTACTTACTTTCCCTTAATTCCCTCCCCCTTTTAAAGCCTATACTGGGGATTGAACGTAGGGCCTCACACACGCTCATCAAGCATACTCCCACTGAACTTAGGCCCCAGCCCTGGTGTATTTTAACTGATATACATCTTTGCCAACTTCTTTGAAAGAAGTAGCTTGGATTTCAAAAGTTGCATTCTTTCTGAATATGGACTAAGTGGTGGGAGAATATTCGAGAGTCTTTACTTTTTGTCAATCAGAAAAACAAGCAGGGAAATGGAAAGTCTGACTTAAAAGTAGAAGTATATGATACCACTTCTAGACCACATAGAGATCCAAAAAGCTTTGGTGTCCAGGTCTGCCGCACCCCTCTGCTCTATCCCGAGATGCTTGTGTGGTATCTGTGTGTTTAGTGGCTTACACTGAAGCATCTGTATATTTAATGAATTTCTAAGCAGAGTCTCGAACTTGAATACTGTTTTTAAAAAAAGCCCTCAAGGAAATTCCTACTGTATATTACACCAAACCCCTAATTTTTTAATAGCGAGGGACTGCCTTGATTGTAAGGACCACTACATTACACTATCATTACATCTTTATTCTCTGATTTTGGGTTGGTTCATCTCATCAGAGCATGCTTGCTAAGAGGTCTTGGACATCCATGATTTTTTTTTTTTTTTTGGATTCCGAATTAGAATCTCCCATTGGCCAAGAAGAAATGGGACTTGAAACTGGAGAAGCTCTGATCCCCATTTATTGATTAAAAAACCACAAGCTGGGAAGCTTTTTCCAGCACAGCTCAGTGTTAGCAGTGTTTGTGGTAAAGGTCTATTGCAAAAGTACTTGCTTTTGGGACCACTGAGGATATAGAAGAGGTAGGCTGGCTGCTTCGGGTCTTGTGTAGCCTTGAAAAATCAATAAACTATGGAAGGAATTCTCAGAAAAAATCCACATCTGTTTTCATGGCTATGGTCAGATTTTCGGAGCTGACATAGAAAATGTTAGTATAAATAATTTGCAGTCTTATTTTGAAGGATTCCCAACATTGAACAATTTAATGCTTAGCAGTACATTGACTTGGCATCCGCAGGTGGCAGCGGAGGTGACTGAATCTTGCTTTACCTTTGGCTCCTTCAGGTAACAGTGCATGGCCTGGGTGACATCAGCTGCATGGACAGCATTATGGTATGGGTTGTGACCATGGTAATCTTCCTGAACCATGACTAGGAAGAAAATAGAAAGCTTAGTCAGCTAAAATCAAAACGAGCATGACACAGTAGATGAGACATTGGTGTTTCTTCCAAAGTGCACAGCCTGAGGAGTTCTTTAAAAATGAAGGCAGTTCGAAAGCCTTGGACCTCAACTGGGCTGTGTGTGATGGAAAAGGAAGGGAAGAGAAAGGCCAGAAGGATTTGTGCGGCTCTTGGGATGTCTCACCTCTTCCATAAATCACCACTTTCTGGCATTCATGAAGAGGCTCTCATCCACAGGACGAATAAATATGGAGGAAAAAGTCCAACTTCATTTCACACCATCATTTAATTATCTAAATCTGTTGCCATTCATTAATATTATGCCACAGATGACACTTCCTTTCAGAGCCCTTGTGTGCTGGATTCCTGCTGTTCAGGGATTATATTACCACTTGAATCACAAACACTCATCCAAACAGATCTGGTCCTCCATCAGGTGGCAGTCACAGAACTGCATTGATTCAAGGCGGGCTTCCTTGGTTCACGTCTCCCTCTGTTAGCACATCCTCACTCATGGCCCTCTAGTGCAATGCAAGGCTCAGAGGGTCAAGTCCAGTAATAGGCAATACCATCTTGGTTTGTTGCTTATAGAAGCCGATACCCTGCTTCAGCAAATGACCAAGTCAATGCTTGGGATGCAATATATTCAGTGTGTATAGAATGACTGAACTTACAATGACCATATTCTTCTATTATGCTATGAATCTGGTTCTGGTTCTGCTGCTAATTCAGTTGTCAAGGCTGTATTTCTTAGATGTTCTGGGGGCACATATGCGTGTCCAAAGAATCTGCATCTCTTTAGACCAGTCATAATTATTTGGCCCTTTTCATGGCATTACTTTGCTCAAGCAATTAAAATACAATCAGCCTGGGGTTATTTAGGATTCTGGAAAGGAGCCAGGTTGTATGGCAGGTTTCATATATTTCCACTACGCTGTGTATACTTTTTATTTGGTAGGCTTTTTTCCTATCATATATAAACTCAAGCTCTGTCACTTATCTGTGATGTGCAAATTACTTAGCCACAATCCTCAGCTTTCTTCCCTGACTTTGGGATAACACTATTTTGAGTCCCAGGTGTCACTGCCTTTGCATGGTTCATGCATTAATACATACGGGTCCTTGAAAGAGGTCCCAGAAGGTGTAAGCAACATGTAAACCCGGTGGCTGATGCTGCTTTTATCTTCCTCCTGATGGTACTGAGTCAACTTTCAAGTTCATAGTACAGAGCAAGTCAAAGAACTAGAAATGTGCTACGTGGCATTGGCAAGCCATCCGGTGATTAGGAATCTACCTTGGATAATTCATGGGCAGATAAATCAGAACACTCACAGAAGCAAAGACCTGGGGCTGTGTTTAGAGAAAGATGACGGCAGCCTTGTGTGTAAAGATGGCGGGCTTAGACCTGTGTGTGAACTGAGGCCGGGTTACTAGTCATTAGCCTTGGGAAATAGTGAAACCTCTTGCTTGTTCTCTTTAACTGTGGACCAAATGGAGATAATAATATCCAACTTGTGGTTTTCTTCAAATAATTAGAAATAATTTATTCAAAGTATCCCTCGCATAGTGAAGGGCATGTTAGTAGTAATTACCATTCATTTTAAAGATTTCCAGCAACTTGTGTTGTGACTAGAGTTATTTGAGGCAGATCTCATTGGAATTTTATAAGTATGAGAGCATATCAGAATCATCTTGACACCTAGATATTCTTGGTGGTTTTCTTTATGGATCCTTAACGCATTATAAACACAACACATTAAGCTAATAATTTATCAATGACTTAGGCTAGATAAGCTATATTAAAAACCAAGATACAATCTTTTAATATTAATTTGAGGTCTTTTTCTAGCATGCTATGGTTCTTAACACTTTATTTAAAATTATTTCTGTTATTTTTGAGATTATAATATATTTACATCATTTCCCCCTTCCCTTTCCACCCTCCAAACTCTCCCATATACTTCTCCTTGCTTCTTTCAAATTCAGAGCCTCTGTTTTTCATTAATTGTTTATATATATATATATATATATATATATATATATGTATTTATATTCCTATATGCACAAGCACAACCTGCTCAGTCCGTAAACGTTACTCATACATATGTTTTCAGGGCTGACTATCTGGTATTGAATAACCAGTTGGTCTGCTCTTCCCTGGGGAAGACTATGGTGCCCACTCTCAGCATTCCACAGTTGCCCATTGCTCTTTGTGCAGGGTTGAGGGCTCGTGGGCTTTCTCCCATATCATGTCTGTTGCCGACCCTGCTCAGCTCACGTTTCGTGACACGTAGAGTCAGAGTTACACATTGCCCTTACTCGTGTGGTTGTGTAGGAACACGAAAGAAAGAAGACTTACCCAAAAACCTGTGTAAGGTCACCATGTCCAGCTTGAAATGGTGGATGAGGCCATGGGTATTGAAGAGGTGACACAGGAGTGTCACCAGACTGTTCCCTGGAGAGGAAGAGGTGCTTGCTTTATTGTTGCTTTTAAAACGCACTAGCAAGATTGAAGATAAGATTTAAATTCTCTGAAATAAGGTTTCTCTGATAGAATAATTCCCCACTTTGGATTTGAAATTATACATACTATGATCTTCTTCTAGGTTTCTCACTATTGTACAAATAAAATTATCTCCCATCCTCTTACACCAGCGGGGGGAAAATACTAAATGAAGAAATTTGTCTATTGAAGTATTAGAGAGAGAGAGAGAGAGAGAGAGAGAGAGAGAGAGAGAGAATGTGTAATTTTAAAAACACATGGCCGCTTGAAATACACTTTAAGCCACTTCCAATTAACTTTTACATTATAGGGATATTTAAATCACTACATTGTTCAATAACAGCAACCTACTCTTCCTATGACAGTTATGTAAGAGAAGGCTGACTTTGAGATATTTCACAATTCCAGCCAGAAGGGCTGCAAAGTTAAAGCTATGGTAACATTAACATTCAAGAGATATTATCTATCCAAGAAAAATTATTTTTGAATTTAATTAATTAATTATTGAGATAGGTTCTCACTACATGTAGTTCAGACCAGCCTCAAATTCGTGTTCTGGTAGCCTCAGCTTCCTGAGTGTTACCATGCCTGACTGACACATTTTTATTTTATTTTATTATTATTTTTTTTTACTATTTAAAAAAAGTATTAGAGAGCCTATTATGACTTCACAAAGGATCAAGAAACTGCCCAAGTGTCTTCAGTGCAACCTGAGTATTGCCAAAGAATGTCCTTTTAGGGTACCTGAGTCAATGCTTGTCCACAATTTTCATTGTCTTGGAGCTATTTTAGAACTCTCCAAGTTAGAAATAGCGGATAACACAGCAGATGATCCTTGTTGCTAGACTTACAACTGCAGCTAGTCCGGTGGCATTTCACGGCTGTTTATTAATTCATTTCCGTGTGTCTTCCTGCGTGTGTGTGTATGTGTGTGTGTGTGTGTGTGTGTGTGTGTGTGTGTGTGTGTGTTTGTGTGGTTCTTTGATGTTTCCTTTGGAACTGTTGTGGTAGGTCAGCGGCCTGCTAATGAACTGAGATAAACACAATCTTTGATGGCTTCATTTCTGTAACAGTCATGATTATACTTTCTTTCAAACACCACTCTAGAAGTTCTTTTATTCACAGTTAATTTTATTTATCAGTACCCGTTTCTAGCTGATCTAAACAAGTTCAAATAAAACATTATGGACTCTAGGACTCCACCCATATCGTATGTATTCTAGTTAGCTTTCCATAGAGTAAAAAATCCATGCCATAACCTTACACTACATCTCTCTTACAGCACACTGCTTGCCAAGTCAGTGTTGAGAAAATCATGGGCAATGGCTTACTGCACAAATATGACAGATGATGGGTCAGACCAACATCAGCATTAAGTGATGCCTTTCATTGGCATAAGCTTATATACATTTGTTTAACAGGTAGGGGAAAATATATCTTATTATTTTGTTAGGCAGAGCTTTTATAGACATAAAAATATGAAAAGAAGAGTCAACGGGAGTGCTTCATTTTCAGCTACAGCTGAAGCTTTTACATTCTTTTCTTAGCAATTGCTTCCTTCTGTTGATGACGAACTTGTTTGAGCAATGCCTGCAATGGGCACATTCAGCTCACTTAAGAAGCTGCCTAAGCACCTTGCCTATAAGGGACAGGACTAATCAGGTGTGCTTTTGTATGTTCACTTCCCATTGACTAGCAATGAACTCTGCGTTTGGACATGGCCACAGTATCTGTGAGGAAGGAATGCAATCAGCAGTTTCCTAATTCTTTTGGGATCACAGGTCAGAAGGAAACTGTCCTAACATGCTAAGGTCAAGTTCAGTCCTCATTCTTCATCTGAATTAATTTCCCTCTCCCTCTTCTGCCTTGACTGACTATAGATTTATGAGAGTGGGAAGAGAAGGAAAAAGTAATCTGTCTAAAAATACAGCTTGTTTCTCACGAAATGAATCCACTTTATGGTGTGTATGTTAGTGAGAATTCTTTGGGGGTAACTTACCATTTGTCAAGCGATCGAACAAGAAGATGTCAAAGTCCCACATTCCAACTTTGGAGAGCATATGCTGAAAAAGTAAACAAGAAAAAAAACAAAACAAAACAATGCCCCAGTGAAGCACATTGAGACTCAAACATTGACTTGTAGACACTAATCGAAATAGTTAAAAAGATGGAAACAGTATCGTGCTACTCTGTGTAGAATGGATTTGGGGTAAACCAGACTCTACTCCATTCACTAGTGACAGCTCCAGGGGCAGGCTCTCAGGTTAAACCACCGGGCTAATGTCAGCCACTTCCTCCTGGTTATGGGACCTTGGTTACGCCCTTAACTTCTCCAACCTTCATCTGAAAAATGTGGCTGATAACATCCACATCAGAGGGTTGTTTGTTGGGGTGGAGACAGGTAGCGCTATGTACCTCAAGTACCTGTCACAGTGCTTATTCAGAGGGAGCACAGGTGTAGGTGTTCGTTAAAGGGGCTCTGTGAAGGGTGAGTGGTAGAGAGAAGCTTTGCAACATTTTTTGTTTTTGTTTTTGCTGTTTGTATATGTGGTGTTTGGAATTAAACCCAGGATCTTGTGCATGTCATACAAGTATTTTACCACTGAGCTACAGTCCCAGTTCTCATAATAAAAAAAAATTAAAAACAAAGTGAAAACCATTGCTGAGACATTATTTTGCTCATGTAAAATTAACTACTGTATAGGAAACTGGATAGTAACTGAATATATCAGATAATTTAAAGACCTACTCTGTTTGAAGGCACAGTCACCAATGCAAGACTAACTGCTGATTCTCTCTGCCCTTGAGTGGTTCTGTGAAAAATCCAGTGCCTCATATAGCATGCTCCGCTCTCATGATTTATTAAATAAAAATAAACAAAGGGTTGATTATCTGTACTGAAACTTTACCCAAATCAAACAACATGAAATGCAGATCCAGGCCCAGTCTTCTGACAGCCAGACTTTTGGTCTGTTATTCTTTATATATCTTAACATCACCTTTTAAAACTGTGGCTCCTTGAGGAGAGAACCTACCGTGAGTGCTCTGTCACCAACAATGCAGTGTTAGAAGAACTTCTTATTGATTTCCTTTCAACAAGTCAGCCAACTCTCCACCACCTAGTCAACTACCCCCTAACCATTACTTACCAACCAATCATCTACCAACCAAACACTGACCACACATGAACACCAACCAACCAACCCCACCAACCAACCACCAACTACCAACCAACTAACCAACCACCAACTACCAACCAACTAATCAAACAACCAGAAATTCATTCAATTTCACTCTTAGGTTGCTGTAAGATCTAATTGACTTTTATCGTTTTATAGACAGGATATCATGAGTTAGTTTCTCTGGCACTATTTATTGCTCATTTTTAGTGGCATATATGTAGCAACATATCATTGTATGGAGACACCATTTACCATGTATGCTACAAAATACTACTTTTGACATCTGTTTAATGGTGACAGTTTACCTCTGGAATTCAAATTCCTTTGGCAACTTAGGCTATGTGTAACCTGAAAATTGTTTTTAAACCACCACACATTGAATTCTACCTCATCACAATGTAGAGTGAAAATCATCGATTATTAAAAGCTTTTTGAATGAATTAAAAACAACAATAGGCTAGTATGCTGTGTTAAGAGCCCAATGCAGAGCTAAGAGTTGATAATTACTGGAGATATTTTCAGTTGTCATTGTATAAGACAATTTAATGGATTTAAAAATCTAGTTACACCCTAAGTAGTAATCATTCAGGCCAAGACTTTACTTTTGTTTATCATTGTAAAAATACGTTCTGCACATTTATAAAAGTGAAAATAGCTAACATATATTTGGCATGAGTATGCTAAGCATGGGGGCATGCTCTACCTTAGGACTGGGTATGTAGATCAGGAGTGGGGCACATACTTACTTAGCATGCATGAGCCCTGGGTTTAATCCACAGCACCCCACCCCCACCTCACAACTACAACAACAGCATGTTATATCTAGAAAAATATAATTACCTCTATGAGGTACATGGTTCTATTACCTTCATTTTGTATTTGAGAGAGTAAGTCCAGATGTTTTAAATATGAAACCCAGGGTCACATAGTCCCTTAGAGGCAGAGTAGGGCTCAGACCAAGGTGCTGTCAGCTGGGGCACAGGTTCTTGACCACTGCCTGCTGGGGGGTAACTGGCTTACCCTTGCTTGTCCAAGATAGTCTTCATCCAGCAGATGGAGGGGGGCCTGCGGTATAATCCCACGGAGAAGCCTAGATGCATGGAAGTATCTTTGGAAACTTAACAGTCTTTTCACCTTTTTCTTGGTGCCAATTTCTCCTGAGTGTGTTGAATCTGTGGAAAGGAACCACACGCAGAATTTCATGAGTTTAAAAGAGGCATCACTTTCTCTGGGTCAAGTATAATGTATTAAAAAGGAGAGGCATTCAAAAGACACTTTAAGTGCTAAATTGAGTTGAATATGATCTATTAAATTGATGCTTGAAGTCCTAATAAATAGATCAAACAAACAAACAAACAAACAAAGAACAAACAAATCAATAAGGGAGCTTCCTGCCCTTTCTCTCCACTGTTCCTCTTGTTCTCTCTTCTTTTGACAAGGTCTTATATGTAGCCCAGGATGACCTCAACATCATGATCTTTCTGCTGAGGTTCTAGAGATTACCTGGGATTACCACAAGTGGCTTTGTGTTTTTTTTTTTTTTTTTTTTTACATATTTTACATACACTTTTCTTATATAATTTTGGATGACAAGAGTTGTATGAATTAAAACCTTCACTTTTTGATTGGTTAATTTCTCATCTTAAATTCTCTTCAGGTGTTAGAAGGCTGTGAGTAAAACATTTCTTGATATCAGTATCATTGACAAAGTAGTGAAGCAACATCATCATAAAAGTAACTAACAAGGCCATGAAATAGCAAAGAGGAGGCACACTTTTTAACTGTGTGCTCTCTTGCACTGGTAAGTGTCCGATCTTGGCAGTGGAGACACTTTCATGCTCATGTCATATGTACCCTTCAAAATTTGATGCTGACGTCGTGGTGCCTGCACATGGTACTGCCAGGTACCATCTCTGAATGTCTGTCAAGATACATCTTATCTCGGTTGAAATGCTTGAGTCACACAAGAGATGTCTTCGGCAAAGTTTAGTTGTCAAATCCATTTAGGAGTCTAATAGGAAAGCATATAGCTGATGTATAAAGTAATTTGTTTCTCTGCCGTATCTTCCTCCCATCACCCTATCTCCCCTGTGGAACTCAAAATCACCACTAATGAGAAAAAGAAAGCCAGGGTTTTGAAACACGGGGAAGTGAATGACCAACATCTGTAACTTATTACTTGGCTGCATGAAGCATGGAAAGGCATAATTCAGGGCCATCAAGACCTGCTCTGCTCTGAAAACACTGCCTGATTAAAATTACTTGTATTTACAACGAATCTAGATTTCACCCATAGAAAGAGGCAAACACGTGCATGTGGAGATAAGTAGGGATTGGCTGGGGTTGTGGTTGGGCTACATCAATATGAAGAATGCTGCCTGAGGACTCCACTCTGCAGGCAGCATCTCATTTCCATGCGTTTGTTAATGTATAACATAAAGTGAAGCTGTTCTCTTATTTATTAAAATAAAAAAAAACAAATGAATACCTTTTAGGGGCTTATTCACTGCTTTAGATATTTCATTGAGCAAAAACAAGATCTCTGCCCTCTTAGAATGGACATGGCAGAGAAAGATTGACAATGTGTAACATTAAAGTAAAGAAATAATAAAATGCCAAGACAAATGTAATATAGGTGGGGAAGCAGAGAACATGGGGTCAGAAACTGGGTTGGTAGCAGTCAGTGCTGGCCTAATGAGAAGATTACAATTTTTCCCGAATTAGGAGCAATGAGGGAATTAGCTGAGTTAATACCTTGGGATGTACTTTCCACATATGGAAACCAGAACAAACAACTATCAGAAGTGGGAACATGCCTAGAATGCCAGAATGTGCAAGGAAAAGAAGGATCAGTGTGTGTGAAAAGGAGAGAAAAGGGTAGGGTGAAGGATGAATTCTTGGAACAGAGGACATCCTGGAAAGATATCTCAGGAGGTTATTGAAATAGTCCAGTCAGGAGCCATGACTGCTGAGACACAGTGGTATCAGGGGAGGGCATAGACCTCCAAAGATATGGACCTTCAAAGATATTTTAGTTATATCCAAATTTTTGCCTGGACGACTGGGAGAATGGCTTGCTATTGCTTGAGATATGGAAGGCTAGAGAAGATCAGGTCTACAGTGGACCAGTTTTTATGTAATGAATTTGAATGTCTGTTAGAGACTTGGGTGAAGATGTTGAGTTAAAATAAGAGGATGTAAAATCCAGAGCTTGAGGGAAAAGCCTGGGTTAGAGATAACAGGATGAGACTCAGATGAGACTACCCAGGGAGTGAGTGTAAACAGTGATGAGAAAATGACCCAAGCTTGAAGTGTGGAGTGATTCCACTTCATCTCCAGAATGGCCCAGAGAAGAACAGAGTTACGGGAGGTGAAGAAGGAGCAGGTGGAAAGCTGGATAAGTCATTGCCTGGGAGCCTTCTGAAGATACACAATGTGAGCCACTGAGAATCAAATGCTGTTAGTGGCAGGGGCAGGAACACTGAGTCTGAACTGTACACTTAGAAAACACACATTTTATTGTTTGCATACACAACCACTTTTAGCAATAGATACATCTAGCTCCCAGGGGAAAGGAGCAGTTGTTGGGACAGGACAGAAAATGTCCACATGAACAGTGACACATAGCACCGGAAAATAAGAATTTGAAATACAATGGGATTGTTTGGAAAATGAAAAGATGGATTGGTGAGATGGCGCCGTGGTGTTCACTGCCAAGCATGGTGACCTGAGCTGGATCTTCATGACACACATGGTGGAAGGAGAAAACCAACTTCATAAGATGTGTTCTAACCAGCACACTCACACACACACACAATATAATAAGGGGAGGCTTTAAGAGATCCCTTTTGGCAAAAGGAAAAAAAAAAAACTTGAGCCTCAAAATAAATGATGGAAGAATAAATTTTAAATCTACAACCGAAACAAAAACCCCAATGAACTTACAGGCAGGTGATTAAGGTATGAGGATGCTCTTTGCAGAACATGCCAACACACTCCAACAAATATAGATGAAATAATAGAGTGGGGGAAATTGCCATTTTGCAGCCATCACGGTAATAACTGAATTGGGCCAAAATCCTTAATGGATATTACAACGATTAAGGAAAATTTAAAATGCATCAGGTAATTGCATAATACCACAATGTCGTTCTGCTTATTAATTGGGCAGAGAAAATGGAAAACAGACAACTCTCTGTGTGTGTGTGTGTGTGTGTGTGTGTGTGTGTGTGTGTGTGTGTGTGTAACCGGCACCTTGCACTTCCTTACATATTGCACTAAGACACAACAGTGAGGATGTAATACTCCTGCTCAAAGTGGGCAGTGACTTTAACATGCAGGAAAGCATCAGGCAAGTCCAGGGTGAATCTCAGTGTCACAAAATGTTAATGACAGGGTTAGGTACTGTCTCACAATAATGGACACCAGAGATACTGAACTAAATACAATGCATGGTTTTGATGGTGCCTGGAGCAGAAAAAAAATGCCCATAAACGGCATTATTAAGATAACATGAAATTTGAATATAGATATGTGTAGGTGTGGATAACACTGTGTTTGTGAATTTCTTGAATTTGATGATGGAAGTCTGTAAGAGAATTCCCTTGTTCCTTGAGAGATACATGCTGTAATATTTGGACAAAAGGGTATGATGTGTACAATTCCTCAATAAAAAATACAACAGTAAAGCAAATACTATAAAATATAATGGTTTGTGCTTCTGAAAAGAATGTCTGATTTATTCTATTCTTGAAGACTTTTCATACATTTGAAATTATTTTACAATCAGAATATATATATCTGAGTTTTAGTCAGCAGTAAAAAACAATGAAACTATGTCATTTGTAGAAAAATGAATGAAATAAGATTATCACATTAAGCAAGATACATCAGATCTAGAAGGACAAATATTACATTTTCTCCCATATTAGCCTCCAGATTAAAAATCTATGAGATGAAGATAGAAGTGGGGCAACTGTGTGGAGATGAAGGGGATGGAATAACATAAGACCGTGAAATGAAAGACTCATAGATACTTGTTCTACCCAGAAAATAAAAAAGACCTGAGGAGTTTGTAAAATGTTGTTTCTGAAAAGTAGTGATTATCAATTTTGCTGTGGCTTTTATTTATTTATTTATTTATTTTTGCAATACAAAGTAGGAAATAAAAACCATGTGAGAGATGAAGGAATGGAAGTATTTGTCTTTCTTCTAATGATGAGATGGCCCCTTTCCTATGCTTTTCAGATGCTGGAAATTTCACTTTTTCTACACCTTCAACCTCTCTCATACAGCTTTTCCCTCAAGCATGAAAAATGCTTAATAATTCTTATTCTTAAAGATAAATCCTGCTGTTTAAAGGGGACAGAGTTTCAGTTATGCAAGATGAAAATATTCTAGGCATTGTTGTACAACAATCTGAATGAATTTAATAAGGCCTAACTGTAGAGTCAAAAATGATTAATAGGGTGGATTTTATGTTATATACCTATGACCATAATAAAAAACCCAACAATTCCAAAGAAATACATTTCTTATGACTACAGGATGGTGCATCATGAACTGAAGATAATAATTATGTTTTAATTGTGAAATTAAATTTAATAAGAAAAAATTTAAAGGGCTAAGTTATGATAGAGTGCTTGTATAACACACACAAAACCCCAGGTCTGACCTCCAGGTAAACACACACACTCGGACATGCACATAGGTACATACACCTCTTTGAGAGGAGAGAAAACAGGAAGAGAGAAATCAGAAACAGTGTCAAGATGGACAACCCTTTAGAGAGTTTTACTGCACAAGAGTGAGAAATACAACGGTTCTCATGATGTATATTCTTTAGGTGTGTATTTTCAAATGCACTGAGATGGGTCAATAGGCATCTGTCAAGTTGCAGTATCAATTGGTGACAAATATTTTCTAAAATACCAATGATTGTGCCATTTATCACCTATATGTGGACAACCAAGCTAGGCAGGAAGTGGGTCAGAAATGTGGCTATATATTAATGAAAACAGCAGCATTTCACATTTCATTACTTAATTTTCTTTCTTTCTTTTTTCTTCCTTCCTTCCTTCCTTCCTTCCTTCCTTCCTTCCTTCCTTCCTTCTTCCCTCCCTCCCTCCTCCTCTCCCTCTCTCCCTTTCTCTCCCTCTCTTTCTTTCTTTCTTTCTTTCTTTCTTTCTTTCTTTCTTTCTTTCTTTCTTTCTTTCTTTCTTTCTTTCTTTCTTTCGACAGAGTCTCACGCTGTAGTCCAGGTTGGCTTGGAACTCACGCTGGGATTATGGGTATGAAGTAACACACCCTTCTTTAATTTTCTGAAGGGCACACATGATGCCAAGTGGGAGAAAAATAATCCTCAAAGTAGCTCTCTACAGAGGAAGAGAACATCAATAATTGCCAAAAATAAATTGATTTAAATCTGTCTCAGTTACTTATCAGTTTAGGAACATCCATTCTGAGTTATGTGATATAATGAAAAGCTAAGCCATAAAAACTAAAAGCATAGTTGGGGAAAAATTCATTCAAAAAGCTGCTTGAAAAGAAATCACCATTTTGCACTAGAAGCTGCTTTTGGAACTAAAACAACACTGAAATGTGTTATTCAATTATTGAATACGTTCTGACATCTTTGTTTCCAAAAGGGCTCTGAGTAAAGAGCTAGCATTTATTTTGGTAATTAGCAATGGGACTATTTGCGTTATGGACAGCAATTTAAATGCAGCTAACGTACATGGCTCTGCTAAGTTCAGCTTAGAAAAATCTGGGGAATCATAACCATGTTCCTAGTAATGAAATACTAGGCCTGTTTAAGAAGTTTACGTAGTAGGAATAGTTATTTAATGGCAATGCACAGTTGTCCCTGTGCATTTTTGTTTGCATTTTACTGTGCTCTGGTCCTCATCTTCTCAGTTGGAATAGTCATACTAGGCGGTTCTGGAATATTCCATTGCCTAATCCATGTATGCATTGGCCCCAAGTGTGGAATTTATCTTTTCTTCCCTTGCTCCTTCATGAATACTACAAGGATGAATGTATTAACACATTTTTGCATGACTTTAGTGCTAATTTTAGGGTTATGGAATTTGTATTGGCTCTGCCAGTATGGTAATTTGACAATTTCACAAGTTGAGATTGGCTTAATTGCAGGCACTTCAGAATTTCTTCTTCACTTCTGAGTACCTCTTCACGGCAGCTTCTCTAGGAAGAGAGGCTGGTCAGTGTGGTAGGAGGAGAGAACTTAAACTTATATAACCATCCACGCCCTGAGTACTTCCACGTTATGGATGTCTGCTGTATGCCTGGCTCCCCGAACATGCTCTCCATCAGCTATTTCTACAAGTTGGTTAGTTAACAACTGGTGCAGATGCTCAGGGGATACTGAGGACAAAGAAAACTTTAGTTAAGTGAGCTGGACACAAGCAGACATGAGCATCCAACTACCTGAACCCGGCATTGGGACTTCTGCACATGGAACAGGCTGAGCCCTCTTCAGTAATGAGCTAAAATGCCCTCTTTTAGTTATTACAATAGCTATTACCAGTGGCCACACATAGCCTTACTTATTCTTCATTGATGGGATTTTTACTGTGTCATGTACCATATAGAGTTATGGATGTAGATGGCTGATTACATCCAGGGTCAGCAACCCTATGCTCAAACTCTGTACCTCCTGGTATCTAGAATAAAACCTTACATATGTGGATGTCATTCAATGTGTGCTAGCATTTCCCTCTCTCTGTCATTCCTTTATGTTGGGATCCTTTGAACTTCTCCTTTCCAGACCTTTATAAAATAGATAGCAGGCTAACGTAAACTCATTTCACTGTGTGCATGTGTCAGAGTATCCCAGCATATCCCAGTAATACTCACAAAATTACAAATTAGTAAAAATAATATTAGTAGTTAATTTGGAAACATTAACTAAACATTAGTTTATAAAATATCACCACTAACACCCTCTTTAATAATAAGGCAATTTATTATATTTATTTATTTTGCACACATGCACACAGGTGAAGTTAAGGAACAATTTGCAAACTCCTTCTATCTTATGGGTTCCAGGGATTGAACTCAGGTTGCCAGGCTTAGTAGCAAGTTCCTTTGCCTGCTTGAACCATCCCACCATTCCAATAAGCCAATTTTAAAAGAGGAGATGATAAAAAAACAAAACTATGTTCATTTTTGAAATAACTTTCCCAATGATCTTCAACACAGAATGACCAGCCTGTGTTTCTCTCCCCTGACCTTTGCCTTAACTGACCCCTGTTCCATGCTCTCTTGAATTCATGTGGTCCAAAGTTTACTCTTATTCATAAGGCTGTTTTTTTCTTATTCAGCTTAAGGTCTGGAGACCAGATTCTTGTTAGTTTTCTTTGAATTGTCACAATATCCTGTGAGTTGAAGGTATGAATACAAGGTGATGAGATCCAATCACTTTTCTACTGCATCTGGCATGGTCTAAGCTCATGAATGCTGAATGCTGGAGAAATTGGGATCAAATTCCAGTTTGCAAAATGCAGCTTTAACATAGATGAGACAGGTTGATTTCTTTGACATTTCATGTCCTGAAGCAAAAGGAACATCCTTCCAGTGACACTTTCTCTCTTGTTACGTGCTCTACAGCTTCAGTCAGGTTCAGGGTCCCTGAGAAGCTGGAGGATCAGTGGAGGTGTCCAGGATTGAAATTTTCATGAAAGCACACACAAGGTATGAAGATCCAAATGATCCAGGTTTAAGATGCAGTTGTCCTGCAGAATTTTTTTTTTTTTTAAAAAGGCTACATTAAAAAATGAAAAAGGAAAAATCTAAAAGATTGTGTGCAGAAAACAGCACTCATGGATTTACAGAACTTATATTACAGACTCTTCTTTGATGAGGAACTAAAGGTGTCATTTCAGACTGAGACACCTCCTCATTGCAAACAAGTAAACACGCTGATTCATTTTCATGTGTTTTAAGTAAACCCCACAAAGTGGTTTGGGCTGCACTGATTGCCGTATTTAAGTCTCACCTTCCAAAGTTTAACATCTCTGGACGTTGAAGTTTCCAGTCATTCATAAAAAATGAGCTGCTAAAGAAACCTTTAAAAATGAAATATGGCATCTCTGTGTCCCCTGTCTCTCGGGAGTCATCAGTGGTCACAGATGGCTAGCTTTGTGTATTTTTTCCTGTGTATGCTTTGAGGGTCAGAAAATGGTGGACAGAGACAAATGACAAGCAGATATATTATTTGTCCTGTAAGATCAAATGTGGAGAATTTTCTCACACCGGCAAACATATTCTTAGGACAAAGTCATTGCCAAAGCCTTTTGAGATCTTGAGCAATTTCTTGGGGTATAAAATACAGACTAATTTATTCATACCAAGAGCATTTGAAGGGTTCAGATTTTAACAAAAAAGTAAGGAGACCAGTTTGTGAATAGTAAAGAGCAAAGAGGATAAAGATACACAAAACAAAACATCAGCTCCAACAATGATGAAAACAAACATGCCCATATCGGGGAAAAAAAAGGAGAAAAAAATAGAATGCTAAATCAAAATAAGACACTCCGTTACTTTAAAATTTGAAGTTAAGAAGACACTCCAGTTTAAGTGATCTAAGATGCTATTTTTAAGTTCCCCCAACTCAGATCTTGAATAGAATGTATTCAAGCCCCATGACATTATCTCTTCTGTGTACAAAATCCACTCACGACGTCTTGATGGCTGTCACTGGAGAAGAGCTTTGTTTCACAGGCATGGAGTGGGAGGAGGAGGAGGGGAAGGAGGTGAGGAGGAGGAGGCAGGGTGGGAGAGCAGAGTCTTTCAGAAGACAGGGTAAAATCTGGATCTAACTTTTTAACATTTAGTTCTTGTTCAGTTGCTGTTTTCCTTTTATATCTCTGACAGTGATGGCTGATTTGAGTCACAGGGTTGTGGGACTTCCTTTCTGCTTGACAGCATCCACACCTGCTGCGCTCTTGGAAGAAGAGTACTGAAGAGGATGGATGCTAGGTCTTCCTCAGCCACACAAGACAGTACTGTTTTTAGCCTATTATTTTGGCCAACCATAAAAATCCATCATAACCAGTGTAGTATGAATCTCCAACTTCCGGGGTCAGGAAGAGCTGGAAAATTATTGGTTCCTTTTTTTGTTTTGTAAGGAGGGAAAAAGTCTTCAAAAGTAAGCTCTTAAGACTACTTTGGGCAATAGGGAGTTTTTTTTTTTTCCCAAAAGTCTCAGTTTGAATGAAAGTGAAATGAATTTTTAGGAAGCAGATCAAATTTCCTCCATCCCAAGGAAGAAATCCATGCCAGGCACAGTGTGGTTTTCCAGAACTCTCTGCTTCTGAGTTTGAAATGTTTAGCAAACCCAGAGAGTTTTGAGGGCGATGGTTTGCGGTGAGAAAATTGAGGTGACCAAACTTTCAGTTGATTCTGCATCTCCCGAGGCTAAACGCTGCTGTATTAACTCTCTCATTCTCATGTATTTTAAATAAGCATGGCGTTTTTTCAGGGGATCTGCATCTGGACTCTAAGTTTCACTACAAAAATTCCAAACATGTGTCAAAAGGCGCCTTGGTGCCTCTGCCTGCACTCTGCCTGTAACTTCATGCGGCCATCCCAGAATACTCAACTGACCCTCAGCCTCCAATCTTCCTCTTCAATCCATCTCACCTACCACTGACAGACACAACTCCTACTGTGTCAGCCCTCCCCGCGTAATCCTTCAATGGCTCCCTGATGTCTACTTCATACAGTCGCTATTACTTTGATGCTCTGGCCGTCCACACTCCAGTCCCCTGGAGTCAAGCAGGTCCCTGCTCTTGGCTCTGGTGGTTTCACCCATATTTTTCTGCGTGAACACTGTCTCAACAGCCATCCACCCTTGACTAGGCCACTTCAAGTCTTGCCTCCTGACCCTCTGGTCAGATACATTTAGTTGTCTTTGTGAGTTCTCTTATTTTCCAGTTAGTATGGTAGTGACTTAGCTTAGCTTAGTAGGGCAAATGTTCAACTCCTTTGAGAGACCTGATAGACAGGACTATATGTTGCTTATTGTGGAGCCTGGTTTAAAAAGTCTTTACTCCATGCATACACCACCACAACCATAACCACCACTACCACCAACAAACTCCATAAAAATAAAACTTTAAAAACACGGATTGGCTCAGTGGATAAAAGCGCTTTTTTTTTTTTTTTAAGTCTGGCAATCTGAGTTCAATCTCTGGAACCCACATGTTGAAAAGAGACAACTTGACTGTTACAAGTTGTCCTCTGACCTCTACACATGTGCTTTGTCACACACACACACACACACACACACACACACACACACACACACACGTAAACACAAATGCACACATAAATATATGTTAAATAAATTAGAAAGAGAAGGAACGAAGGCATCAGGTGATTATTGATGGAGATCTAATTTTTTTTTTTCTAACTAGCATAGTGTACATTTTCTGGCTACAATGTTGGGGTTGGAATGAATTAATTGTGGAAACTAGATAAGTCTCACTGATCTAATACAACAAAGGACAGAGGTGAGCCCTTGGGCAGAAGAACGTGAACCTTACTTCTTTTCCAAATCTGGTAGATACTCTGATGTGACTTTAAATGCATTTCTTTGAATGATTGTAGACCAACACTGGACTTTCTTTACTCATGAGTAGTAGCCTAGATAAGAATTTTATTTCTAAAAACTCATTGAACGTCATCATTTTCTATCCTTCTATCAGCAGAGAACTCCAGGTGGCTATTTGTACCTTGAAATTGGCCTTTAATGACCCATGGCTCCATATACATAGTAGTGACACCTTTGTGACCACATCTACATCTCTTCATTCTATACATGGGTAAGGAATAAAGTCCTATCATGCATGGTAATATCATGAAACTCTGTCCTCACACAGAACTGAATCATAGAGAAGACACGTTCATTTTTCTGTGACTGCTTCTGAGTCTGCCTATCAGCACAAGAAACAGACCTAACACCAAAGACATGGCAGATGCATTGACCTAGAGCAGGCACAATCATCTCCCCATTGCACAAGTCTGAGAACAACATGAGTATACTTGGCGCTTGGAAGGTGGTTTACGTTTTTATCAAAGCAGATTGCAAAACTGGCATGAATAACTGCATTTTACAGATGGCTTTGGAAAAGGTTTATCCCAGGCTTCACAGCAGATAAGCAGCGGAGCAGGGATTCGGAACGTGGGTCAGCCTGATTCTGAGGGTGAGGCTGTGTTCATTATATCCCACACTTTAGTGGAAGCGAGCAAGGAGTTGGGTATATGTAGCATTGTAGCACAGGATCCTATTTTCTCTGGGCACAGTTATACATCAGGACACAAAGGATATCAAATTTATTCCCCTGGGATGTAATCTATGAGAGAAGAATAAATAAAAATAATAAAAAGGAGTGTGGCAATGCAATGAAATGTACAAGCAAAACATGGAATAGTAGCTGTTGAGGGTGGGTGGGGTGGTGGTGAGCCAGTGGAAATTGGAAATTACTGCGTTTGGAGTTCTGCTACACAAGATGAAGAAATTCTAGAAACCTGCTGCACAATATTGAACTTATAGTGAAAGATCTATTATATACACTTAAAAAATTAAGAAGGTGCTGGGCAGTGGTGGTGCACGCCTTTAATCCCAGCACTCGGGAGGCAGAGCCAGGTGGATCTCTGTGAGTTTGAGGCCAGCCTGGGCTACCAAGTTCCAGGAAACGTGCAAAGCTACCCAGAGAAACCATGTCTCGGAAAAAAAATTAAGAAGGTAAATTTCATATGTTGCTATATAAAAGCATTGAAAACAAAAAACGATCAAGAAAACTTCAACGTAACTCAAGCATGAGTGTTTAAAAACCAACAAAGATTCAAAGGTTGAAGATTAAAATTGCTACCACTGGACAGGAATGTCAGTGTGAGGGGCACTGTAAAGCTAATTGTAAAAGACAACCACCCAAACAGCTAGAAAACAGCCAGAGAAATAACTCCATGGCAAACACTGGAAATGATTCTATGCATGTAACTTTTCTAAATGTACAACTGTAATATTAGGAAATAAATAATAAAGCACTTGTGGGTTTTAAAATTGAAAGCACATGTCTTATGGACACTGACTTAATGTGATTGGATTATTATGTTGTTACCCAAAGAAAGTCACAGACATTGGTTAGTGCCTGCAGCTTTGGACAAGACATGCATATTTGCTGTGTATAGAGAGCAGAGCAGCTGCTGTGGAGAGGGACACACTCAGGCAAACAGGCTGCTCAAAATAAAACTCTGACAGGATGTACATGGCCTCCACTTAGCCATTTTAAAGCCCCCAGATCTCCTAAAATTCTAGCCAGAGGGACACCACTTGATAGTCCCATGGTCTATGGTCCCATTCACCTTTCTCTTTCATTTCCCTCTGAGAAGTATGCTTTTTTATATGCTGTCTAAACATTTATATTTTTACAATAGTTAAGTAATATCCTAGTCAGGGATGCTTACCAATTCCTCTAATACTCTTTGGTAGTTCTCAAAGAGTACAATGGAAATCCTTGCGGTGTGAATTGACTGCTCTCAGTTGTTTGGAAAAGCTTCATCCACAAATACCCACTGAGCACTCACTCTGTGGAGGACTGAAGTACACAGGAAGTTCACAGTGTTTCCGGCTTGCCCTCCTCTAGGGAACACGGTAGAATGGGCTCTCCCATCCTTCCCCCCTCCATTGCAATGAGTAAGGTTTTAGTACAAACTACCTAGGAATATATGAACATGAGTCAAATGAATGCTTTACTCTCCAGAATATGATGATACATTTGATAAAGTTAGGAACCCATCATCCCATAGATGTTAGGGGTAAGATGGCATCTGGGGTGTGTATGTGGGTGTACGGTAGGATAGAGAGTGAGAGGATGGAGCTTATAAAGGAATTTGGAAGGATGGTCAAAAGAGGGAACATTCAAATACCCAGGAAAGTCGATTAGAGAAGAAAAGTGAGGATGTGTGTGTGTGTGTGTGTGTGTGTGTGTGTGTGTGTGTGTGTGTTACCCTCTATGAGCTCTCATACTTAGTTTCCCAGTCCCCACCAGGTGCTGGGTCAAATGTATACTTCTGTTCTTAGGGCTGGGGCTCCCCGAGTAGAAAGGTATTAATCACTTCCCAATTTATTAGCTGAAATTGTTTCCTAGTTGCATGCAGTAGAACAAACTTTTTTTTTTTTTTTTAAAGAAATTCAATTTGTATCTGGAGTTTGGGCAAGAGTATGCATTTTTATCTTTGTAAATTAATCCCCGTTAGTTTTCTTGTGTTTTTTAGAGACAGTTTCAAGTAGCCTAGGCTGTCCTCAAAGTCACCAAATATTCAAGGATGGCCTTAAACAGCTAATCCTGTCTCCAACCTCTCAAGTGCTGGAATTTCAGCTACAAATTATATCTGGTCCCTTTAGTTATATTTTAAAAATATATTTGATATATTTAGTATTATATATATTTATGTATAAATATATTATATAATATATAAAACAACATATTTATATAAATATATTATATAATAGATAAAATATAACACATTTATATTTTATTTTATATGTTTATAATATATATTTATTATATATTATAAATGTATGTTTATAAATATATCAATATATTATAAAAATATAATATAATATAAATATTAAATATAAATATAAATATATATATATATATATATATATATATATATATATATTACTCTTTTTGAAGACAGTCTCACTGTGTACATCTAACTGGTCACTATGTTGACCAGGATGGCCTTGAACTCATAGAAATTCCTCTTCATATGCCTCCTGAGTGCTGAGATTAAAGGCATACATCATCATTACCAGTTATATATACACACACACACACACACACACACACACACACACACACACACACACCTTAAACTTAAGGTCTCACTCTGTAGCTCTGGCCAGCTAAGAAGTTACCATCTAGACCAGGTTGGCCTTGAACTCAGAGAAATCCACCTGCCTCTCTCCCCTAAGTGCTGGAATTAAGGTATGTGCCAACATGCCGGACCGGACCCTGTTACCTATTTTAGTGATCCGTTTTCTGATGGGATTAGGAGGTAGGAGTCAAATAATTGCTCTGATGAGCTGTCTTTGACATAATTTGATTCATACATACATGCTAAGCAGACTTTCCGAATTTGTTGATATCAGTCTATCCAAATGCCCTAGAAGCAAGCCCCAGAGAACAACCTCTCCGTTGTGACAAGTGGCAGTCTGCCCTCTTGATGACCTCATGGGGTTGGCAGGTTTCACACTGCTGGAGACTGAGGACTGAGGCCTTGCTACTTAGAGGTCATTCAGATCTGTTCTTCCGAGTGTCAGAGGCATCACAATAGGGAACAAAGGTCAGAAGTACAGTTAAGTTGAACATCCATCACCTTGGAAAGTTTTCATGAATTCTTTCTCCTTCTTGTGCATGGCTGTGAATGTTGCAGTTGCAACTTCCTCCGTTTGACTTGGTCAAAAGCCACCTAATGTTATTCCAGGAACCTGATTTTCAAGGCTGTGTCATCAAAATATGTGTCCCCAAGAAGCTCAGGTCACTTAAAATATATGCGATTGTCACTTCCTGATGTCTAGTTATGATACATTTCAGATTCATTCAAAATATTTACTTTAAGAATATTTTCTCTTTACCAATTTTAAGTCAAAAGGGAAACTTAATAATGTCATAACAATAAAATTTCTATAAGAATGACAATGAAACAGAATATTGCAATAATTTTAGAAGCTGCTTAAAGATACTTTAAACTCAGAAGCTATCAATGATAAATAAAAATGGCGAAGTGACTTCATCACATATTCAATAATAATGAATAAGACACAAATAAGCCCAAGTGCTATTGGGATTTATGAGTTCGGTGTAGGAGGCATTACTCCCTGGGAGGCATTTGCGGAGCGTTGGGGAGCATTTTTGGTTGTCAAAATGATGGAAAGGGTCAGAATGGAATTCAGTGGAAGGATGCCTGACTCTGAGCCTCTGTTTTATATGTAAGTGGGAGGGTTCTGTTTTCTTCAGCCTAGCACCATCTTTTTCCAGGAATGCAACCCCTGTGCAGATTAAGGCAGGGTAATTTTAGCAGGGGTCCATGGAGTAGAAGAGCAGGGAGTGTGTGGTAGGACTTTTCCAGGCCTTGCTCTGCAGTTTAGGAAATGACCATGGCAAGGCCACTATGATCTTGAACTGGGTTTCCATCACGGAAGCCCCATTGATCTGCTTAAGGGCTTCCACTCTTCCGGGGATGCTGCACACTCCTTAACCATGGCTTTGCTCAAACGCTTACTCATTAAGCCCTTTTTTTGTATTCTTTTAAAATTTTAGGCTGATTTTCTTCTGCTTCAGGTAAGTAGGCTACCAGTTTCTTTAAATGATAGTAAAGAAGACATTGAAAGATGTGCATGATTAAAAGGAGGCATTGGGTCTGAGAAGGTGAAAAACTGTTGCATTGGGTAAAACCTAGGTGCTAAATGGTTGCTAACAGACTCTTGTCTGAACCATCTGAAGACCCATAGAGAACATGCATTTGTCCTGAGCCTCACAGGCCAAGGCAAGAACCATTTTCCAAAAAGATTTATTTATCTTTAGTTTTATGTACAAGGCTCTTTGGTCTGCATGCATGTCTGAGCACCGTATGCATGCACAGTGGCTGGAAGAGGTCCTCTAGAAGTAGCCAGTGCTCTTACCAGTGAGTCACCTCTCTAGCCCTATAAAAACTTTTGTTAAGAGTTTCAGCTCAGGGGCCAGAGAGATGGTTCAGTGGTTAAGAGCACATGCTGCTCCTGCAGAGGACTAGGGTCTAGTTCTCAGCACTGACATGGCAGCTCACAACTCCCATTCCAGGGGATCCAGTGCCTTCTTCTGGCCCGTGTGAGGACTAGGCATGCCCATGGTACACTCACATATATGCAGATAAACACTCATTGATCTCAGGAATTTCAATCCAATTCACACATAGCCTCTGTCATGGCTTTCCTTACATTTGTTTATAACACTTTATTTATCTTCTTTGTTTAATTTAATTTAATAAATTATTATGTATATATTAATTATTATTTATGTATCTTTGAAAATTTAGCATCAATAAACAGACTTTTCTAGTATACAGTAAGGTAAATAGGTACTGATTAAAGCAAAATTTAAAAAAGTTGTTTATGTAACAAAAATACTAACTTTTACCCTTTGGAGAATGGTGCTATAAAAATTAAAAGTTTGAAAAAGAAGACATACATATAGGGAATGTTCCAGGTGCACTTTGTAATTATCTATGTTGTTTAAAAATGAGACATTTTCCTTTTACCAAAATGCATTCTCCACAAATTTGTTCATTTTTTTAGAGGTGCTGTTTTCCGATTGAGTCCAGGCTGGTCTGGAACACATTGTGTAGTCCTGTCTGGTCTTAAATTGAGGACTTTTGGGCCTCAGACTCCTAAGTACCAAGAGTGCAGGATGCACCACCATGACTGGCTTCTGTAGTGTATCCCAAACACTGGATTTTATAAAAAAAAAAAAAAAAAAATGATTTGAAGGCAGAATAGAATATATCTTATATAGCCCCTACGCCATTAGATACTGATTTCTCCATGATGATACATGCTATGGCGTGAATATGGTTTTATATAGTTGGATAAGGCTTGGATAAGATAAGCTCTCCAAGAGTTAACTTGGTGGATGCTTAGTCCTAGTGTATCAATTTTGGGTGATGAGACCTTTAAGGGACTGGTCTTATTGGGAGATTGTTGGGTCATTGAAGACACTACTCTTGCAAAGCATTAGGATGCCTTTTTTTTTTTTTTTTTTTGCTTGTTTGATTTCTTTCTTTTCTTTTTCTTCTTTCTTTTTTTTTAGTAGCCCACACTGGCCTCGAACTTTCTGTGTATCCGAGGATAGTTTTGAACTTCTTATCTCCACCTTCACCTCCACAGGGCTTCAGATGTTTGAGGTGTGCACTCTACCTACATCCCAAGCCCTTAAGTGGTCATCATGGGACTCTGGTGTGATGTTGAGAGAAGGTTATTATATATAACAAGACTGGCCTCTCACAGTACCTATTCTTGTTCTACTGCAGGACCTAACCCTCTTGCACACATCACACATTGCTGCTATGGTTGTTTGTATTATTCACCACAGATAAGGGTCTCTCACTAGATCTGAGCAAATGCTGTTCATGACCTTGAGCCTCTAAAATGGAGACAGATAGACTTCCTTTCTTTTTGAAGTACTCAGCCTGAGTAATTTTGTTGAAGCAATGAAAGACAGAAAAAAATACAGTATGATCTTATCTTTGAAAACATGTTACAGGGCACTCTCCAATCACTACTGTCACTATGTATGCACCATTTTAGTAAGAATAGAATATGCCATTCATAACAACCAATACTTTGAATAAGCATTTTAAACAATTGGTTTTTGTTCAATAAATATGTTAAGTCTCTACTATGTGCAAAGTATTGGTCTGGATACTGTAATAGAACAGTGAATGAAATAAAATCCTTTTGTTGGCGGAAGTGATCCTTAATTAGCATAATAAAAATGAAAGCAAAACTGAAATCCTTTCATTGAGAAGGACATAGATGAGGATATGGCATTGAATCCCACACCAATTAGATGGCTGCAGCTCAGCATTGTGGGATATGCTCCCGGGAATGCTCCCACTTTACCTGCATTTTCTACAGCCAAACACATTTACTGTTCCTTGGTTTGGGCAGCTTTTCCAACAGTGTATTATTGTGTTGATGCTCTACATGTACTTCTTAGTCCTGTTGGAAAGTTCAGCTCCAATGTAAGCGGTAGAGTTGAAGAATTTTCTTTTAACTTTTCATCCCAAGATTTCATTTCTCTTACATAACTTACATTGTCCTTAAATCACTTTTGAGTTATTCTTTCCCATTATCTATGCCATTAATACTATTGATAGATGGTTACTGGAACCTCTTAACCATTATTAAAAGAAGTACAGGTATTCATTTATTAATAGTCTCTATTTAAGACATTTCAAATTATCTTGAAAGGTGATTTAAGGTGTTGAGAGATGCTCAATAGAGAGTTCAAAACTATTCTAAAAGAACCATTATCACAAGACTGTGGTGACACATCTTATTATGAATCCCATGCCGTGGGTGTTTCTTCCAGATCTAGCTATTAGTGTTAGATGAGATTCCCCACTGTGTTCTAGTCATTCCCAAAGATCTGAAAGAAGAACCCACGGCTGTAGATTAGTTTCAAAATCTCAGGTAGCCCTGCTAGCCTTTCTCAGCTCAGTGGCTGGAAATTTTAGTAACAAGAAAGCTCCATTCTTCATCAAATTTGTTTTGGGGTTCCAATTAACAATGGCTGTTTAAAAGAATTCACTTAGAACCACTCAAATATTGGGAGAAATTATGAGTCACCCAAGAAAAACTGAGTTATGCCCCAAACAGCTTTTTTTTTTTTTTTTTTTGGATAGGAATTTTGAGTTATGCTATAATTCTTTCAAAACAAGTTATCCATGTTTGGCAATTCTCAATTTAAAAGACCATTCAACTGACTAGAATTTCCTCATTTTTAAAAAAGACATTTCCTGCTCAGATTTCTTCATCTATTCACTTACATAAATGCTTTTCTACATGAATATTAACAGGGCTAGAGAGATGGCTCAGCAGTTAAGTGAAATTGCTGGAAAATCATGAGTTTGGATCCTATGATCCCATGTTAAAACCCTTCTGTCTTGAAAACGATTGTAACTCCAGTTCTGAGGGATCCAACACCCTCTTCTGGAGTCCACATCCACCCACATATGTACTCACACGACAAACAAAGAAATAATAAACAAAAAACTAAACAAATGTATGTATGTTAATTTGGCAATGATATAAAGAATAGTACCAACAAAATAGTGCCAGCATTTTGGAGACCTGGCATCATCATCATCATCTCTCTCTCTCTCTCTCTCTCTCTCTCTCTCTCTCTTTCGTTTTTCGAGACAGGGTTTCTCTGTGTAGCTTTGCACCTTTCCTGGAACTCCCTCTGTAACCCAGGCTAGCCTCAAACTCAGAGAGATCTGCCTGCCTCTGCCTCCCGAGTGCTGGGATTAAAGGCATGTGCCACCATCACCTGGCTTCTGGCATCGGTTAATGATTGCTACAATCAAGAGGGATTAACATGATGGAGAAAATTTTTCTAAAAGGTGATGTAAAACAAACAGCTCCGTTATGTCTTTCTGCTGTTAGAGTTAAGCACTAAAAACTGTACCTGGACACACAGTAGATACTCAGCAAAAATTCACTGAGGAGATAACTCAATCGCTAACATGCTTTTTGGGCAAGCATGAGGATCCGAGTTTCATCCTAAGCATTTATGAAAAGGAAGCTGGAAGCCATGCACTATAATCTTAGGACAGGGGAAGTATGAACAGAAATATCCCTGGAGTTTGTTTTCTAGCTGAATTAGTAAGATCTAGATACAGTGAGAAACCCTGGCTCAGACAACAAGGTGAAGAATGGCTGAGGGAAGATTTTCAGCATTAGTCTCTGGCCTCTACATGCACATCCACATGTACACACATACAACACACACACACACACACACACACACACACACACACACACACACACACACGAATGTGCATGCACACACACAGTGAATAAATGAATACAGAACATCATATCTCAACAATAGGGAATGTGGAAGGCTACTGTTACATGAGGTATAAAGGATAAACTTGAAAATCTATTGTGAGGTTTTGCCAACTAGCTGTGACCCACAAACTAAGGAGTCCTTCTGCATTCAGGGACTTCAGTACCTCTGGTTTTGACTGAGGGCTAGAATAATTACCAGAACCTACCACATTGCCAAGAGAATAAAGAAGGCTTTACATACTAGAGAGTTCATCCCACGGAACACTACCCATAAATATCAGCTGATTTTAGAGTTGCAATTTACAATCATCATGCAATTGTAATTGTGTTGATAATGAGTTAAGGTTCTAGACTTTACTTTAACATACTTTAATTTACTTTATTATTCTCGTGTGTCTATGTGTGTGAGGACATGGGCATGAGGAGGCAAGACAACAGTTTTCAGGGATTATTTCTCCCCTTTCCCCACGAGTCCAGGGTCACATCTCGTCATCTGGTTTGAGTACCAAGGGCTTTTATCTGTGAGCCTTCTTGTCAGTCTGAGAGCCAAGACTTCCCATGCAACCTTTGAAATTGAATACTCCAAGGCCTGCCTGTAGGTTTGTTTGTTTGTTTGTTTATTTATTTATTTATTTAGCTGAGGATCAAACCCAGGGCCTTGTGCTTGCTAGGCAAGCACTCTACCACTGAGCTAAATCCCCAACCCTTGCCTGTAGGTTTTATAAAGGACATTTACTTGCCTGTAGGTTTTATAAAGGACATTTCTAGAAATGTCTTGATCTTAGGATGGGAAGTTAGAATGAGGTGTTGAAGTATTTTCATAAGATACTTAGAAGTAATATTAAGTAGAAGTAATATTAAATTATCTGTAAAGGACATGATTGACAGAATGTTTTTTTCTTAACTCATAGCCTGTAGTGATCGTGTGTGTATGTGTATGTGTGTGTGTGTGTGTGTGTGTGTGTGTGTGTGTGTGTGTGCATGTGTCCATGTGTATGTGGAGCCCAGTGGCTGACATTGGTTGTCTTCTACTATGGCTTATCATGTTGTCTTTAAGACAGTTCTCTCACTGAACCCAGAGCATTCCAGTTGGCTAGGCTGGGTGAGTATTGAGCTCTGAGGACCTGCCTATCTCTGAGTTCCTCAGAACTAGGGTTCCAGATGTATATGAACACACTTGGTTTTTAACAGTTCTGAACTAAGACTTCATGCTTGTTCTGCAAGTACTTTATGGTTGGAGCTATCTCCCAGCCCCCACTCCTCCTCCTCTTCTTCCTCCTCCTCCTTCTAGTATATAACAGCATGGTATTCTAGAAGGTATTGTTCTGATTCTAACCAACTGCATAGTCTTGTAAAAAATTTCAGTCCAATTTACATCAAATTTCTTCCCTTTTTGCCAACCATTCACCTCCATCTTTGTTGTGCTATGCCTGAAATATAGGGTCTGGGGTATTTACCCTTTGAAGAATCCCTAAATTTCCTGCCTGCTTGTCTGAACTTTGAAATCAGCTTTGAAAACTTTAATTTAAAAATCCAATCCTTGTCTGCATGCAATGCCTCTCTCTTCACAGGCCCATCCCCTGGGATGTCCAGTGTGGTCTTTACGGAGGCTTCCAGGGCACCTGCTTTGGTGAGTTGTGTACCCAACCTTTGTCCACTCATTTTTGTTCATCTTCTGTCTCCTGCAGCTCACAGCCTGCAGTATTGTTTAAAAAAAAGTGAGTTATTTCTCCTTAAGAAAACAGTGGAAGGTCCTGTGTCTTTCACAGTGAAGATTGGAAGAGAGTTTGTTTCCTGTGCTTTTTTGTTTTTTTTTAAATCAAGAATTGTTTCAGAAACAGAAGACTTGGGCTATACAATGAAAGTGAGATGGGAAATGAGCTGTTGGATTGTCACATGGCAAAGACTGTCATGAAATGGAGAGTAGGCAAGAGAGCGGCATTCTGGGTTTGCACCCCGTGTAAAGGTCAGACTGCTTTACTTGCCTAAGGTGTTGGTGCCTCGAGAGAAAAGCCACCAGAACTGCCAGCTCCAGAACTACCGTGAGGAGAAGAGCAACACTTGACATCTTCCAACCTCTACTGAGGAGTAAGAGAGCAGCAGCTCCAGCCGTCTCCCCATGCCAGATTCCCAGGTGCAGAAGGGACTGGTAGGTTTGCAGAAGGGATGTGGTAAGCGTGCAAAGACTCTGATGCCAGAACACCGCTGAGACTACTCCTTGCTGCCTCTTCCTCACAGATTCTGTGACCTACAGAGCTGTCATGAGTGCAAGGACAGAGGAGTCACCCTGACATACACTTCTCTTGTAGTTCTGGATGGCAGTGAGAGACGCTGGGAGTGTGGGGGAGGCAGGAAGAGGGCCAGGCTTATCTCTGCTGCCCCACACTGAGGAGAACACGGAATGCCACCGCAGAGCCTCTGCCGACAAGAATGGGGATAGCCCCTCCCCCATGTCCTTGATGGAATTACTATGTTTGGAGTACCTTGCGTGCTTCTGATAACTCACTGCTGGTGGCCAGCTCGATCTGGGTCACACTGAGAAATACTGCCACCAATTCATGACCACTACACTTGGTGGCTTCTCAGGCTGTTCTGTGTCCAGCACTCTACCTGACTCACTTCTTCAGCTGGTAGCTAGAAGTCACTGAATGGGAAATTCCTTGTCTTCTTATACAACAGAATTTCCTTTGCTATGTCTATGTTCCCATCTTCCCACTTGCTCTGCTAGAGAACCTGTCTGTAGTGGTATTTGCTCTGCCCATGGCCTTGGGTTATATGGCCAGAAGGAGGCCATGCTGCTTGCTGTAGTACATGATCTCTCTCTCTCTCTCTCTCTCTCTCTCTCTCTCTCTCTCTCTCTCTTTCTCTCTCTTTTCAAGACAGGGTTTCTCTGTGTAGTTTTGGTGCCTGTCCTGGATCTCCCCCTGTAGATCAGGCTGGCCTTGAACTCACAGAGATCCGCCTGGCTCTGCCTCCCAAGTGCTGGGATTAAAGGCGTGCACCACCACCGCCTGGCTAGTACATGACCTCTTAAAAGGAGAGGAGAAAGGGGTCATGTGTTTCCTTCTTCCTTTTTTTTTTTTAATTTTTATCTTGGTGTAATCAGACACTGGACAGCCTAGGAATTGAACCTGGGTCCTCTGGAACATCAGTCAGTGCTTCTACCTGGCAGTCTGATCATGCCAGGAAGCAGGAAGAAAGGACCTAGTGACCTCTCTCCCTTTCCTTTTAAGAGGTCATGTATTACAGCAGGAAGCATCGCCTCCTTTGGGCCATATAGCCCAAGGTCATGGGGGAGCAAATACCACTACACCTGTACTTTTTCTGGGGCCTGGACTTCTGTCAGCTGGAGATGGTTCATTCTGTATTATAGCCTTCCTTCCTGGTTTATTCCATGGTTCTTTCTCAGTCTGTTCTTTTTTTCCTATAACTCACCACGCTGAAATGTCTTGCAGACTCCTTTTCAATGCTGCTTTTGCAATGGCCCTTCTACTACTGTATTATTTATAACCAAAGTGTTGGAAGGAGATGTGCCTGGAGTTGTAAGGTGATAAATAAATACACGTCAAGAGAAAGGAAAATGGGAAAGGGTTCCTAAATGTCTTTCTGCCATAGAAGTTAAGGACTTGTTCATGGTATGTGCTGTATGCTTCTAAGCATACTGACACATGGTAATAGCAGCAATACTGGAAGCCTATACTCACTGAGAAATTGTGTGGAGGCAGGTGCTGTATTATGTTCGCACACATACTTACCACCCCATTGAGCAAGCTCGAGGTGGGTTTATAAACATTTGCTCCCTGTTCCTCATAAAGTCTATGACCTACAGGGCACAGATGAACCACACTGGGGCCAGAAGTAACCCTGACGTGATGATCACTTCTCCTGCAGTCTGTGTGGCTGGGGGAGATGTGGGAGGTGTGGGTGGGTTGGTGGTGGGGTGGGCAGGAAGCATGTCAGGCATATCTGCTGGCCCCACAGTGAGGAAAGAGCATCCCCTCCGGGAGTCCCCTTTCTAACCCTGGACCTAGAAGGGAGGGGTTCAGGATAGCTTTGGTCACACAGCCACTGCTGCTAGGTGGTGGTCCCCAGAGCTAGTCCCAGCACCTGGTCAAGGGAATCCTGGTGTTAACGTTCTCTCTTTGAAAGCGGTAAAACACATTGTGTGTCTTTAGGATAAAGCTTCCCTAAGGGGCTCCTAGTGGCTGAGGGGAGAGATAGGGTGCCCAGCAGCTGGATCTTAACTCTTTCACTTCCTTACAATGAGCCACTCACCTGATTTTGGCCTGTTGCTTTCAGAATGGGAAACTAGGCACAGTGATGTGGAGTAACTTTGTTCAAAAGCGTTATCCAGTGCGAGGAGGTGTCTGAATGAATGGGAACTTCATTTCATACTCTTTGGAACAATTTCATCTTCCTTTGTAGAATAGCGCCCATAATTCCTTCCTCCCAAATCCTGATTTTAGCTTCAATATAAAGGTTCAAGTTTGGAAACCCATCCTTACCTTCCTGTTCCACGTAGTTTATAGCTATTGTCCCAACACTCAAGAGGCTGAGACAAGAAGACACAAAGCTAGCCTGGGCTACAAAGTAAAACCCTGTCTCAAATGATAAAGAAATAATTCAATACACATTTCACAAAACACAGCTTATGGTAGTCACCTTACTTTATGCTTGCCAGCTTGCCAAGGTGGCTATTATTAGTATTTTCTGGTTTAGTATAGTAACTTCAATTTCTCCATCTTGATATGACTTTGTTTAATAAAAACATATTTCTAGTGGATATTGAATATTTAAAAATGCAATCTCTCTCTTGAATAGATCTACCTCAAGTTCCAGCTATACCCCTCTTAGACATACACCCAGAGGACTCTACATCCTACCACAGAAACACTTGCTCAACCATGTTCAATGCTGCTCTATTCATAATAGAAATTGGAAACAACTGAGATGTCCCTCAACAGAAGAATGGATTAAAAAATATGCAGTACATTTGCACAGTGGGATATTATTCAGCCATTAAAGAATATAAAGTCATGAAATTTGCAGGTAAATGAATGGAACTAAAAAAAATTCATCCTGAGTGAGGTAACCCAGACCCAGAAATGGTATGGATTTGCTTATATGTAGATATTAGCTGTTAAGTCATGATGACCAAGCTACAATTCACAGAGCCACAGAGTTTAGGTAGAGAGCAAGGGACTAAGTGAGAGACAGAGAGATTCCCCCTAGACAGGGGAAACAGAATAGATAGTTATGCTTGCAGAGGGTTTTGAACTAGAGGACCAAATGGGAAGCAGGAGGGCAGAGGGGGAAGAGGGAGAGAATATGGGGAGAGACAGATAAAATTAAGAGCAATTTGAAAGGTAGTATGAAAACCTAATAAAATAGAAGCTTCATTATATATATATATAATGGTGATCTAATTGAAAATGCCAAATAATTGGGGAGACAGAGCCCCAGCTAGATATCTCTTGCCACCTAATGAAGCTTTCAGTACTGGGATCAGGTTACATCTCATTGAATGGTTGCCCAAAGGGGCCCTAACAACCCCAAGCTGTTGTCAATACTAGGTTGCTCTCCACTAACCGACAGCCAAGCCCCATTGCTGAAGACAGTACCCACACAACTCATTGAACATGGAGTAGTTGAGCTGGTGCCCACCTAGAGCCTTCACCCCTCTGTGAAAGTGTCTGTGGTACAAGAAGGTGCTCTGCTATGAAAGGAGAAACATAAACACCAACGCAGCCACAAAACTACAATGATCTACATTGATCTACAGTGGTGTCCTGCCTGCAAGAAATGCTACAGCAATGGTGGCACAAAGCTTATGGGAGTAACCAACCAATATCTGATTTGACTTAAGGCCTATTCTTTGAAACAGAACCCATACCCCACGCTGCTGAGGTGACCAAGAACCTAAGACTACATAACGCTGAGACCTAGGGTAAAACCAAATACTACTATGCTAAAAGAAAATTTAGCAATAAAATGACTCCTAATGGTATTTTCCTGTACTCATAGATCAGTGGCCCATGCAGCCAGCAGCAGATGGGAACAAATACAGAGACCCACAGCCAGACATTATGCAGAGAATGAGACCTTGCAACATTCATCCCTAAATGGGGATGTCTTCATCAGATCCCTCCCCTCAGGGCTCACAGAACCCTGCAGAAGAGGAGGCAGAAAGAGTGTAAGAAACAGAGGGGATGGAGGACACCACGGAAACAAGGCCTTTTCAGTCAACAGGACTGATGCACACGTGAACTCACAGAGACGGATGCGGCAGGCACAGAGCTACACCAGAGGGGGTTCTAGAACTGAAAGGGAAATGGACACACAGCCTCATCTCTAACACAGAAGCTGTCTCCAGTTGCTATCCACTTGCAAATGGAAATTCGGTTTTCTCCAAGGGAGTCTCACTGCAGAGACAGACATTCTTAAGGGTAGGCAGCGTGCTCAGCAGTAGATGGCCAACAGAAATGAACTCAAAGGCATCTTTGGAAGTTCCTTGACTCATAATAAGTGTCAGGGCCTTTCCTTTCTTTAATTTTTTTTATCTCATTTTTAATATATATTCTCTTTATACTCTACAGTTCCTTTGTGTATATATCATGGCTTCCATTTTAGTGCTTTTGAGATTCCTGAGTGTGCAAACAAGTGGGTCTCTGTGTCTACATCCGTTTCTTGTACCCCTTTCCTTCTGTCTCGTTCTATTCTGATGTGTTAGTTTTTGTTTTATCTTTTATTTCATTTCTCTTCATTTTATCATTATCCCTGAGAAGCCTGTTTTCTAGTGAGAGACAGAGAGTGGGATGGTTCAGATGGGAGGGGAGATGGGAAGGAACGAGGAAGAGAGGAAGGAGGAGGAGTCAAAATCAGGATACATTATGTGAGAGAAAAGCTATTTTCAATAAAAGGGAAAAATAAGAATATTTTTAAAAAGTCTTATTATACGTGCTAATTTTCAAAATTTACCCTGTCCTTTAAGACAGGAAATTTCCATGATTTTATTATCATGAATATCATGAAATGAAAATGGCCACTGTTTTAGATGTGAATAAATTGATGAGAATAATTTAGTAGTTCAGCTTGCTGACTCTGCTGAAAATTCAGGTCCCACCCAACTCAGACATTCCTGGAGAATTATTTGGAAGTCTATGAAGTGAAATAAGAAGATTCATTCTATTTTCCCCCTAAATTAGAATCACCCTTGTTCATGTGTCTAGAAGAAGGGGTTATGGATTTTTTCAAACTCCAAATTTAGAATTTAGGGAACTTTAATCAAATTGTCTTATGAATTTCACTATTAATCCAGGTGTTTGTCATACTTATTTTCTCCTCAATCTCTATTTCTTAAATTTAAAACTTTGTGTAGGATCCTATTACAGTATTTTATGATAACACTCCTCATTTTAAATAAATATAAAATAAGTAACTGAAAAAATGCAATCTCATTTTTCTCTGATTATGAGAGGAATATGTATTTCTGGAAGAGAAAACAGAAAGAAGAAAGTAAAAATCACCAAGAAATGAGCCATGTGCAAATGTTGGCATATTTTTATAAACATATGTGAGATCTTTTCAAATATGTCATTTTCCAATCAGCTTCTGTTTAGTAGACTGTAAACATTTGTGAACCTGCCTCTGTCAGCTCCTCTGACAGGAAAAAAACCAACTCCCACAGAGAAAAGTGAAATCCACTGGTGGGAGACACAGATCTGACTCTCTTTTGTCACAGGAGTGATTCCACTTCTGTCTTCTTTAGGGACCAGCTTACAAGGGTCTCCAGTCATCACCACCACACGCTCCTCCTCCTTACCAAAGAACACAGGTCAAGTGAGGAGATGAACATGTGATACCTCCTGCCAGAGCAGCAGGACATTGAGAAGCACTATGGAAATGCTACGAATTGTAACACTTTCAATGTTTAATTACATGTTTTTACAGCAAGTTCTAGAAGCATTGGTTCAAAGGCATTGAAGTCGTTTAATATCCAAAAATGAAACAAACTAAATGTATTGTAAAACAATTGTAATATCTGAAACTGTTCAAAAGGAGTAATTTTTGTGTAGATGCCATGTACAAGAAATAGTCTCTATATACACATGGTCTCTGAGAATTAAACTCCATAAATAATTTTCTATTTCACCATGGCTAAGCGCTCACACTCTGGAGTTCTGTCTTAGAGGTTTGAATTCTGACTTATAAACTGGAGAACAGGGGTGAATTACTTGGTCTTTGTGGGTCTCAATTTCCCTGTGTTAAATGGCAGTGACTCCTTTCATAAGGGTTTTGTGGGGATTATTATATGAGCCAGTCTTCACAAAACACATGAGGCCATATGCAGTACCAGCGGATGTCAAACATGCTCGCTATGGTTATTATCATCATCATTATGGCTGTATTATGTGTATGCTATGATTGGGGCATATCAGTGGCTCCCCAAAACTAATGAAAGGTCCAGAGCCAGGCTTGGACTACCTTAGGACAAAATATGCTACACTCTCTCTACCTGCCACTCAGGTCCCGTGAGTTTATCGCTAGTGAGACAATGTCTTCTTAGAGACAGAATGTGAGCACTGAGCGAACAACTGGCTAGGGCCTTTGGAGGACTGAAGTAGGCTTCTCCAAGCTCATGATGCCAGAGCCAGGACTCCAAGGGGGAAGTAGAGGCTTCTGAAATGTGGTTGGAGAAAGGTGGACTCTGCCAATGAAGTTCAACTGCATTTATGGTGAACCTACAAGAAGGAAGACAGCTGCTGGGCACATTGATCTCCCTTGTGCCTTTGTTCAGGACAGTAAGAATGACATTAATATATACATATGTATATATGCATATGTATATAAATGTATATATGTAAAATCTCCATCCATACATGTGGTTACATTAGGCAGTTTGAGCATCTTTTCTAAGCTCACAAAATAAGTAGATTTAAACCTAGATCTGATTTGAAAAGCTCATGGTTGGTTTTTCTATGAGTTTCCTTTGCAGTGTGTGCAGAGGGAGGACAGCAGAGAGGAAACACTATGAACTTAGAACTCTGGGTGGGATGGCACGGTTGGGTTGCAAAGGGATTTTTAATTTCTAGTGGCCACCAGATGCTGTATTTGTAAGTGGTCCAGGCACCTATTACCCAGTGTTCCTTGCCTAAGCATGATACATATCAAGAATCCAGCATCCCGTGGGAGACATTAAGTACCCGTCATCTTAAGCTGATGTGGTGGCATTTGTTGGGTGCAGTGGCCAGGCTGTCTTTCCCTTGGGACTTTGCTTCGTAATTCCATTGCTTCCTCCCAAGGTTAGTTAAAAGTAATAAACCTCTCCAGCATAAGCTGTCTTCAGTGTTTTTGATCTTAGCCATTCTGACAGGTGTAAGGTGGTATCTCAGAGTCATTTTGATTTGCATTTCCCAGATAATTAGGGATGTTGAGCAATTCCTTAAATGTCTTTCAGCCATTTGAGCTTCCTCTGTTGAGAATTCTCTTTTTAGTTCTATAGCCCATTTCTTAATTGGATTGTTGGGCATTTTGATGTCTAATTTCTTGAGTTCTTTATATATTCTGGATATCAGCCCTCTGTCAGATGTGGGGTTGGTGAAGACCTTTTCCCATTCTGTAGGCTGTCGCTTTGTCTTGTTGACCATCTCCTTTGCTCTACAAAAGCTTCTCAGTTTCAAGAGGTCCTATTGATTGATTGTTTCTCTCAGTGTCTGTGCTACTAGTGTTATATTTAGGAAGTGATCTCCTATGCCAATGTGTTCAAGACTACTTTCCTACTTTCTCTTCTATCAGGTTCAGAGTAACTGGATTTATGTTGAGGTCTTTGAGACCAAGATTGGAAAAAGCACAGGGACAAATAGCCAAACTAATGGAAACACATGAATTATGAACCAAAAGCTGTGGAGCCCCCAACTGGATCAGGCCTTCTGGATAAGTGAGACAATTGAATAGCTTGAACTGTTTGGGAGACACCCAGGCAGTGGGACCGGGACCTGTCCTCAGTGCATGAGCTGGCTGTTTGGAACCTGGGGCTTATGTGGGGACACTTTGCTCAGCCTGGAAGGAGGGGTCTGGACTTGCCTGTACTGAATCTACCAGGTTGAGCTGAATCCCCAGGGGAGTCTTTGCCCTGGAGGAGATGGGAATGGGGGGGAGGGGCTGGGGAGAAGGCAGGGGCAGGAGGGGGTAGTACAGGGGAACCCATGGCTGATACGTAAAATTAAAACACAAATATCCGTATAAAAAATAAAATTTGAAAAAAAGTAATAAACCATCCTGAAGCCCCAAACCAATTTGATTTGCTAGTTAGGAAGAAAACAAGATCTTGTTGATTGTCTAACTCCAACATCTTTGTTTGACAACACAAACTGTTGTTTAAAAAGGGATGGTCTTCATTTCCAATTATATAGGAGAATAAGGGCCATATGCATATTTTTTCAAAAATCAACTCTTTTTTTTTTTTTTTTTTAGCTGTTTTTGAAAGTTCCAGTTGAACAAACTAAGGAAGACCATGGAAGGAGTGCATCCCTGTGAAAGGAAGAAGTAAAGCCACGAACCCACCTGCCATGGTAAATCTCTTAGATCTTCTACAACTTTAAGAGTGGGTAAGCAATGGGAGGAAATAATCCCTCATTTTGTTTATTAATGAAGTCACAAGAGATAAGCTCTGCCTATTGTGGGTAGGAGGTTGAATCTAATTTCATTGAACAAATAAGCCATTCTAGCTCAATGACTCATAAGGTGACTTCAGTCAAAATAAACCTAATTTATTCCTCTTTCCCTTTATACCCCACTGTTTCCGGAATCCAAAGAGGCCACTGTACCAGAAATACTCCAAGTGGGTTAGCATTTTGCTCAAGATATGGTGTGATGAGAATTGTTATCTCTCTCTGTGCTATGAGCAGGTGAGGTGGGTGTGATGTAAGCAGCCAATTCTGTGTTGAGCCTATGACACGGCAGGGGTGAGGTCCAGGAATTGGAGTGTCCAGATAGCTTCTAGCTAGGGGATGACTGACTGCTGGTGAATCTTACTTTGTGGGTATATCACCAATGATTTTATAGTGCTTTTCTAAATCATGAATGTAGAGTAGCCATTGAATGAACTAATCACTGATTTTGTGATATACGCTGTTGCCAGATGGCTCATGAAGAATCAAGATTTCCAAGTACAGGAAATTCTACGTGTGTATATGTGGTGTGTGGGATGTATGCTCACAAGCATGTGGGTGTGTGCCCTCATGGTTGCACATGGGGAAGATAGAGAATGACTTTGAGTGTCCTCTACCATTCTCTGCCTTGGGACAGGGTCTCTCAGGAAACTGGAAGCTTGCTAGGCTTTTTGGGGGGAACTATGCTGGCTGGCCAGCAGGCTCTCAGGATTCACCACCTCTCCGCCCCACAGTGCCAGAGTACACAGCCATGCCTAGCTCTTTATGTGGGCCCAGGGCATTCAAACTCAGTACCTCGTGCTTATAGAGCAAGAGCTCCTACCTACTGAGGCCCCTCTCTAGCCCCTAGTGGAATTTCTTAAGGAGGCTTCTCATCTTCATCGTGGTCCATTATTTCCACCACTCTTCCAGACATATCCATTTGACTTTCCTTCTAACTCTACTGGTCCTTCCCAAGCTCACCATCTCTCCCCAGTGCTTCTTACTGCACTATCATTGCCAGACTCAAGATGGCCGGAACCACCCCCTGGCTCTCCCACTGCTCGCTCTCCTCAAGTTACACTTCTGCTTCCACGGACCATCTCCCATTCATACTTTTATTTCATCTGCACCATCATCTGTAACCTGATTACGTTTCTCTTTAGTCACGGTTTCTCCTACATACGGGTGTCAATCATTTTTCAGAGGCCCTTGTGAGATCATGCACAGCTCTTTTTCTTGAGACTCTCTAGTGACCCTCTTTGCTTAATGAATCAAGTTTAGACTCCTTGTTTTGATGTTCCGAGAGGTTCACTTTCTCTCCAGTCAACATGTTTTCATTGTTCATCTTTAGCCTTTCTTCTTACTCAGTGATCTCAGTCTCTGTCTGTATGGCAGACCAATCTTATTTAAAAGCAGTGCATACTTGACCATATGTTTCAGGGTTCAGCATAAGATCACATTATTGCCCTCTCTTGCTTAGGACACTCTATTTTTATGCCGACTATTTTAGAAAAAGGTTATTAGGTTACCTATTTATTTGCAAGACCCTTGATGTAATGTACCCTTGCCTTGGCGACAAGATGGTTAGCTCTTTTAGCATAAAGTAATAGCTCTGATTCATCTCTAGCCTTCAGATCTCCAGACAGAAACACTAACTGTTGTCATTTGAAGAAGAATTATAAGGATATATTTTTGTTGTTGTTGATTACCCCACCCAGTCCTTGCTGCCTGAGACAGAAACCACCAATCATACAAAAGTCACCCATCATATCAAAGCTATCTCAGGCTAATGGCTGTTGACGTGGTCCAGGATACCACGGGCTCATCATTTTCAGCATACAGTGGGTGTTTGGTGTGTCAAATGAATGAATGATAACTTTGAGGGAATATCGGGCTCCCAGATCCAATTTTCTATTTTCTTCCACTCAGATAAACAAAAAAAAAAAGGTGAACCGGTTTAATGATATCAGCCAGGCTAACAAGAGGTGATGGACACTTTCAGTCTTAGCTTAGGAGGGTGAAAAACATTTGATTTTGAAGATGGTTTTTCTAAAACATCTAGGTGTCTGGAATTATATTTTTCCCCTGACTTCTCTGCTCTGAGCTTACTTGAATAACTTGACTTTCAGTAACACTTTTATCTAGTCAAGTTCAGCTGTGGCGACTCTTCCCTGGTTTTACATCTTGAAGCATATTCTATAAGGACAATTAAAAACTGGCCTCAGCCTACAGCCTCTCTTTACTTCTCTGTTACTTCAGTCCCTGCTCACTGTCTTGTCCTCAGTTCTTGATGTCCCAAGACAGAGTTCTTCAGTCTGTAACACATCTGAATCATATAGAATTGGTATGTATCCTACATTATATATGCTTATTATTACATGCCCATATATTATTATGGGTATCATAAATGTCAACATTTATTTGCATATATTTCTGTAAATTTCTCAAGGGCAGTATTGTCTCATTCATCTTTGCACCCTGACATGCTGTCTACTGTAGGAGCTGTTCCATTGATGTCCACTGATAGAAGAGTGATGTAGGGGTTGGGGATTTAGCTCAGTGGTAGAGCACTTGCCTAGCAAGCACAAGGCCCTGGGTTCGGTCCATGCTTCGGAAAAAAAGTACAAAAAGAGTGATGGGGAAGAAACGAAACATTCAGGGCCCTGTCTGCTCTGGCTTCCACCATGAAGTGGCATTTTGGTGGCTAACCCTTCTCCTGGTCTGGCACTTCCGCAGCTGAAGAGCTGGGGAATGTGTGGCCAGAAGCCCTGAGTGCCTATCCCGGAGCACCAGCCAGCTGAGCCAGGAAGTACCACAACCACAAACAGAGCCCTGCCTTTCTTCTGGAGGAAGGTCAATATTGAACTTTGAAATTGTGGAGTGTTCACCTGGCACTCCTAAGAGTGAGAAGTCAGTCCCAAGGAGTCCCAGCTGAGGTCTTCCTTCTCTGCTTGGGGAGTAGTGAGCTGGCATGGGGTGAGAGTGCATCCTGTCTGCAAGACTGCTTGTAGAGTGACATTCTACTCCAGGGTCTTTACATGCCCTGTGTGGCTCTCATAGGTGACACTGAAGGGCATTTGACAAGATTACTTCAAGTCTGTCAATACCTGCTGGGAATTCTATCTTAGACAATGAGCTTTGCAGGCAAGCTGCCTTTCCATCTTTACAATGGTGGTGGTGGGGATATTAGGCACTATCAGATGGTTTCTAACAGGGTTGGTGGCCTTTGCCCAAAGTCCTTCAGTGAATGCATTTTATAGGTCAAAGAAAGGATGACTACAGGGCATTAGCCAGCAAGTTTTTGTTGTTGTTTTGTTTTGAAGCAGTTAAGTCTCTGGGTAATTTTTAAATAAAATAGTTAATTTATAAAACGTACATACATTTTGATTCTCCTTTGGAAAGAATAAGCATCTACTTTTGTAACTCTACTAAAATGACCTCATGACTGTGCAGCCAAAAGGGCCCAGCCTGGAGAAGCAAATCCAGTGGAAGAAATTTTAAGATGAAGATTAGCAAATTAACAAGGCGGGAAAAGCCAGACAACCCATTAACCTACTGCTGCTGAGCTAGGCTGGTTCGGAGCACCCAGCCTGTCCCCTGGTTGAAGTAGAAGCCTTGGGTTCCCGAATGTTCCCCAGTCCCTGGGAATGTTTTCTTTGCATGTCACTTCCTCTGCTGAGCGAGTGTGGAAATCACATTGTGTTGTTCTGAGATGGTTGCCATGGGAACATCGCAACCTAGTCATTATCTACTCAGGCTACTGATTATATTAAATCAGGAGACAGAGCTGAGGAAGGGCAGCTATGGGAGCCAGGAGCCGCCTCCTCTCGGAAGATTGTGATTCCTGGGCTACTTTCCCCTCTCTGTTGGTGTCTTTGAACACAGAATTTTCTCAACACTTGTCTCTCCTGTTTTCCCTTCAACAGAGCTAGGGAATGAGATCCATCCACAGGACGTCAGCATTGGATGATAGAGCTGTTCCATTTCCTCTGCTCCAACCCTCCTACAGTTAGTTCTCTGTCTTAGCTCTTCCCCGGCATAAAAATAATTGCTCCCCCTTCTCTTGCTCTGTTCTCCCCTCCATGTTTAGGTGTAAAGATAACTCTTTTTAAAGACCCATGTGCCCCGAGTCCCGCACAATGGTGCTAAGAGACTCCATTTCCTGCTACTTTCCCAGAGAAACTTCTAGAAACTCATACAGATGTTTCTCGTCTACTTGTGGAAATGGAAACAGGAAACAAAATTGGCTCCTGACAAATACTTTTGTCTCATGTATTTCAACTGATCTGGATGATCTCTTATGAGGAAGAGTTTGAGATCTTTATTCCTGGAATATTATACTCTATTATTATTATGAATCATTATGATGACAATGACTGGCAAATGTTTATCGTGATACAAATGTACCACAAAATGTATCATGTGGTACGAGATGATGTTTTGAATTAAATATAGATTGTGGAATGGCTAAATGTGGCCAGTTCACATCTGCATTACAAACTGACTTTTCTGTGCTGTGAACACTTTAAATTTATCCTCTCAGTAATTTTCAAGTATGTAACAATTTTTTTAAAAAAGATTTTTAATTTTAAGGATGTGTATATGTGTGCATGTATGTGTGTATGTGCACACAAGTACAGGTGCTTGTGGAAGCCAGAAGATGGTGTCAGATCCCCTGGAGTTGGAGTTATAAGTGAATGTGAACTTACTGATATGGGTGCTGGGTCCTCTGTAAGAGCAGTACATGCTTTTAACTACTGAGCAACTTACCAGCCCCGGTACACTCGTTCTTAATGGCAGTCACTATATTGTACTTCTTAACTTCTTTTTTTTTTAAATTGATTTTATTGATTTATTTTGCCTGCTTGCCTGCCTGCATGCATGCATGCATGTGCACCAGTTGTGTCCCTGGTGCCTGCAGAAGAGGGTGCGGGATCCCCTGGAACTAGATCACAGATGGTTGGTGATGCATTATCAGGTGAGTCCTGGGAATCAAATCCACTTCTCTGGAAGAGTGCTCTGATCCACTGAGCCATCTCTTCAGCCCTTGCACTTAATCTTATATGTCATGTTTGAGTGGCATTGTGTTGAGTACTCTTTTGTGGGCAGACATTTACAATTGACTGGTCTGTAATTTATTCTTCAGACCAGAACAGACTAAAAGGGAAACTCCTGTAATGACTAAGGATGCCTGACCAAGAAAAATAAGAAAGAAAATTAGGAGCATGAGAGACAAATCAGGTGTTTAACTGTTTTGTTACGTAGGCTATAGGACCGTGGTACAATACAGTGACTGCCGTAAAGAAAAGATGTGTTGGGGCTGGTAAGTCGGCTCAGTGGTTAAGAGCATGTACTGCTCTTACAGTACCTTCCTCCATGAACATGGAAGGGGATTTTTTTTTCCCCAGAAAAAATGTGTGTGTAATTAAGAATAATTGTTTCTAATTGTAATTAAGAATAATTACAGTTTTTATACCTAGATCAATAAGGAAGTTTTTTTTTTTTTTTCTTTTTGTGCTTCTGTTGTGTGTAAATTCAATCAGTGTTAATTTCATTCTTAAAGGATGGTTCTAGAAGGTGGGAAGAAGAGGACGACACAAAGGACAGTGGCCTGGACTGAAAGTGTTCATGGAGTCATAAAACCCTTCTAAATCTGCTTAGAGGTATCTACAACAGGGGGTGGTAACTTCTTCCTATCGAGGGCCCTTAGCAGCAGGTAAGTTTGGCTTTGTGGATCATGTGGACGTCACTGTAGCTGCCCTGCACATTTTGCATGGCGGAGGCCCTAGATGGCATATCAGGAAATGGTCATGGCAGCATTCCAGTAAGATTCTATTTCCAAAAGGAGGCAGGGGACAGATTTGATACACTGGCTGTCATTTACCACCTCTGCTGTCTTATCCACAAATACCATTTGGACAGAGACAGCTTATTGTAGGTATTAATTCTGATGTCCCCCATCTGCTGTGACAGGTTGGACAACGTGGAGGTGCAGTGGACCTTCCTATTCAATGTGTATGTTTCCCCCTTATGCACAGGCCAGAGTTTCAAGGCAGGCATTGAAGTAGGTGGTAAAGGAGAAGCAGCCGGGAGCATTGTGGGTAGGGAATGGCGGTTACGTGGGGGATCCATTAAGCATTTTAATAGAAAGGTGGTGGAAATGCAGACTAGGAATAGGAGCTTTAGTGATTCGGTTTTTTTTCCCCTACATTGAATTTGTTTTAAAGTTTAAATTTATAAATGATTTATTTTTATGCCTTACATCAGATTCTGTCTCGGGAGAGAAAGCAAAACTATGTTCATTTGAGTAAAATGGCCGTGGGGCTGTGTCTATCTTGAAAGAAATGGACACAAAATACGTACTGCAAGGGACTGAGGAAATGGCCAGAGAGTAAAGTACTTGTCACACCCGCGTGAGAACCTGATTTGTTTGGTATGTTTTTGAAATCAGTCCTCACTATGCAGTCCTCACAGGCCTGGAACTTCTTATCGAGACCTGGCTGGCATTGACCTCACAGAGATCTGCCTGTCTTCACCTCCCAAGTGCTAGGACCTGAGTATGATCTCCAACACCTCTAAAAAAAGCCAGGGATAGGAGTGCCTGCCTGTAACTCCAACACTGAGGAGGCGGAGACAGAGGATTCGCAGGGCTTATTGACCAGTCAGCCTAATCAGTACATGAGAGGCAGGGGCAAGGGATGTAAATGAGAGATGCCACCTAAAAAAACAAGAGTGGGGAGCAATTGAGAATGATACCCAGCACTGACCTCCAGTCTACACACACACACACACACACACACACACACACACACACACACACGCATGCTTGCACACGAACAAACATGTACACACACATACATATAAAGCATATATTGAAAAAGAATACATCAAACTAGTTAGGCAGTTACTACATAGAATCGCAATTGGTGGGTACAATCAAAGTTTTAGGAGAAACTTCCAAGAAGTTCTAAAATGCCTCTCTTTAGGCAGAAAACACATCTTTAATTATACAGGCAAACCTCAAGGAGGGTGTGAAGAGTTGAAAGACAGTTAAGTAGATGGTAGACTCTATAAAGGAGTGGCGATGTGATACACGTAATATGCTTTATGTGACTGGGCTTTGCAGAGATGCCCACATACCTATCCCCACCTGGTGACAAGCTGCTGTGGTTGCTGAGTTAGGAAGCTGCAGAGGGATCTGAACAATGGTAAGGGGGTTCACGCTCCGACTCCCACTGTGCAGGCATTGTAGAGAGGGGTGGATTGCATCAGGAATAAATACAAACCTCACAGTTCTTCAGGCACTCTGTGCTGTTCGGGTAAAGGCAGTGATGGCTTACATTTACAGCTATGTACTGCAGCCTTTTGTCAGAGGAGTACTTAATGTCATTGGTAAGTTAACTCTGTAGTTACAGAGTAGCTGGTAACTATAAAGAACTGTTGAGTTTAGGACCTTTGTAGTTTAGTTAGGGACATATCTTATACATCTAGGAAACTAAGGCCGCTCAAATAACCTAGTACAGTGAAGGAAGATTAGGACTGTTAAAGTATATTAGGTAAAAAGGGAAAGTAGTGAGAGAATTATCTAGAACATAGTCCTAAGGAGAATGGAAAGGGAATTGCAGGGTGGGTGGCCAATGTTTTTACTGGATGAGTGGATAGTTTTGAGTAACATGTATAGGGAAATGGAGGTGGAGATCAGACAGGGCCCAGGCATCAGAAAGCCCCTTGAGGATCTCCTGCAGAGGGTAAGAGGGAGACCCACTTACAGATGATCCTTCAAATACGACCAGTATATAGAAATGATGGCTATCTGCAGTCTATACACACACACACACACACACACACACACACACACACACACACACACACAGAGAGAGAGAGAGAGAGAGAGAGAGAGAGAGAGAGAGAGAGAGACATACATAACACATATACACACACATACATACACACACACAAATACACATGTTTCTCAGATTAAAAAGGAAAACAAATGATTTTTAAAAATTTATTTTTCCCATGCAGAGACCTTTGTTAGAGACAATTAACTACTCCATACTCCACCACAAAGACCGTCACACTTAGTAGTGATGTTTGTGAGCCTTGGGGTTGAATTAAGGACCATTTAGAACCTTGGCTTTATAAAGAACTAATTCCCAGTTTTCTCATTGGTTCCTCGATTATATTAGAAACCATGAAATAGCATCAATCTACGGTTGGAAAGTGGCTTTTTAGTAATTTTCTTCCCGGGACTCAGTGGGAGAGTTCTGGTATAGATGAATAATGTCCTGCTTCGTGGAACCTCTCTCCTGGTGACCTAGACATTTATACAGCCAGGAGACTGCCAACAGTGTAGCTTATGTGGGGAATTAGAACAGCTTGTATGGCATCATAAGGAGAGGTCAGAGGTACCACCTGAGCTCCCACAGGATACATTCAATGCTGCATTGGCCTAGCTCCCACAGGCTGCGCTCAACACTGCATTGGTCTAGCTCCCATAGGCTGCATTCAATGCTGCATTGGACTAGCTCCCATAGGCTGCGCTCAACATTGCATTGGTCTAGCTCCCACAGGCTGGTGCTCAACACTGCATTGGTCTAGTTTCCACAGGCTGCGCTCAACACTGCATTGGTCTAGCTCCCATAGGCTGCATTCAATGCTGCATTGGTCTAGTTCCCACAGGCTGCATTCATTGCTGCATTGGTCTAGTTTTCACAGGCTGCGCTCAACACTGCATTGGTCTAGCTCCCACACATTGTATTTGATATTGCATTGTCTAGAGGTGGCACAGTGTTGAGTTTTACAAAGTGTTGGCGGGGGTAGTGGTGGTGGTGGGGTGGGCATTTGCTTCTAGTCTTGAAGAAGTTTTTCTGTCTCTACACCTTGGAAGAGCTGAAAAAACAGGCCCTGAATGATGGTAGGAGAAACACAAACATGTCCCTCTTCCACTGGCCTTTCACCGATCTTAGGGTCAGAAATAGCAAAGTCTAAATTTTCCTAGTCATTTCCAGGGGTTGAGGCAAATCAGATTACCGCCTGTGCGGAGCTTGTTTATGTCAGAGGAAAGTAATACCCTGTGGATACCATCCAGCACTTTGAAATTTATAGATGGGCAGGGATGTGAGGCCCAAACAACAAAATCCTTGGGGTGAATTGTGCAATCTATTATTGGCGGCTCCTTCCATCCACCACAAGTCCGAGGTGAAGGATCACCATGAGAGAAGATATAAAATCTGGAGACACGGCCTGTCACGGGTTTGAATTTCCTAAGGAACGTAAGATTAAGTAACAGTGGAAGGAGATGATGCCCTACCAAGTGCATCACAAAAGTGGGAAGGAAGCAGCCGTGTGGATGGGAAAGACTTCCCTTTAATGATGGGTCGTTAAGAATGTAAAAATAGGGTTCACAGGAGAACAGGAGTATAAGAAGAGAGAGTTAGTGATGGGGGGGGGCGGGTGTCCTAGGATTTACCTGTGAAATTTAAAAAACTAAACAGCACTTCCCTTAGTCCTGCCTGCAGGTAGAGAATTGTTAGGAGGAACATCTTGTGTTTTCTTTTTCTTTA